>NC_088326.1:308030-611060 GCF_910592395.1 Lineus longissimus
AGTTGTTGATACTTCGTAGCGCTCATTCCGACCTCTGTCTGGAAGTTATTGGTGGTATAAATAGCTTCAGTGTGGATGGATGTGTAATGAACTAATAAGTTTTTGTCTTTTTTTCTAGCGCCTCCTAACCTGCCTTCAGATGTTGCTGTCACTTCCATAGCGTCAACAACAGCAACAGCCATCTTTGAAGCGCCCCCTGCCGGAACATATGATTGTTTCAAGATTTCCATCGTCCCATGGACCAATGGTGAAACACTGTCGTCCCTGGTGAACAAATCTGGAACTACGTACCATGCCCTGTTTTCCAACCTCGTTCCTGGTACAGATTACACAGTTGCAGTGGGTACCTTTGTTGGAGGGATTGCTGGCACACAACGGACAAGGACATTCAAAACAAGTAGGGACTCTACACTTAACCACTCTACTTAATAATGATGATAATATTAATTCCCAAAAGATGGTGATGAAACCCATTTAGGAAGCAAGAAGGTTGTTGAGAATCTTGTTTTCCACTTCAAGAAAATCTACCCAAATGGTAGAATGTATGGAGAATGTATTAGGACAACAGAGTTCAATGCTCCGTACAAGTTTATTGCCCATGTAAACTTCCTTGTATTCACAACAGACCCGTTGAAAAAGTATAGTTTGGCCGTTCAAGTAATAATACTAAGTAACTTACTAACTAGTTTAACAAAAATGACACTTCTAGTGATTCAAGTCTTCGATGGCGCATTATTTTGCAGGTAAACCTCGAATTAAGGGGGACAAACATGTGGCGGAAGGAACGCCGCAAGTCGGCCCTGCTGTAGAAGGAACGCCCCAAGTCGGCCCTGCTGCAGAAGGAACGCCCCAAGTTGGCCCTGCTGTAGAAGGAACGCCCCAAGTCGGCCCTGCTGCAGAAGGAACGCCCCAAGTCGGCCCTGCTGCAGAAGGAACGCCCCAAGTCGGCCCTGCTACAGATGCTGTTGAGATCCCCCAACCGTCTGGACAAGTGATTATCCAACAGATAGCGCATGTCAGTGGAACTGGCAATATCGGGAACATACACAACGAAGGAACATTCATCGTGAACGTCACCAACACGCGCACGGCTGGGAAGGTCACCAACACGCGTACGGCTGGGAAGAAGAAGAAGAAGCAAAAGCCAGGGAGGAATACGGTTCCTAGAAATGGCAAGGCAAGCAGGGACAACAATTTTGCGGGATCTTCGTCACCCTCTGGGGAACAGTCACAGAATGAAGAGGCACTGGAAATGGGGAATTCGGCAAGGATTCAACATGGTGGGGCCGCGGACGAAAGGACGCCCATGTTACTAGTCCAACAGCATGATTTCGGTGATGAAGAGCCCGTGAAGGAAGAAAGGTCCTCCAGATGGTGCTGCTGCTGTTAATGGGCCAACGTGACTACATTCCGCACTAAAAACAAAAGGCAGAGAAAGTACTAGTTGCTGTTTTGTGTTTTTTGAGAATGATACCAGTATTATTAGCTGTTCCGCTTATAGATTTGAAAGTGTAAAGCATCGGCCTGTACAAATGTGTATTTCAAGTAATATAGTCTATATCTGCGAGTTGAGAGAGTGAAAGTCAATCGTAAGAAGCTATAATCACATCGCTTGTTGAGTATTGGAGATATACAAGATCATACAACGTTAAAGTTCGGAGTGTTTTGTTTGCCCATCATACCCGACATACACTACTCCTACTGCATTCATGGTTTCATAACGGCTATAGTGCGCGTCGCCAATGTGCAACCGAATCTCGGTGTTACAAAGCTATCTTTCTGGTGTGAATGAATTATATTTTACACTGCGAATCTGAATCTCCCAAGTTTTCTACTGATCTCTGCACCCGAAAGACTCCTTCAAACGCGTCATTGTACTCTTCCGCCCATCCGCATCTAGTTCGTCATCATCTTCATAGAGGGCGGATCACCTCTCCATGCCATGACTATTCAAATATTCGTCCAAAACCTCGTCATTTAATTCGTCATTTTTCTCCAAATATGGACGAAAGTCAAATGCAGAAAGTTTCTCACTTGAACACATCGCGCGCCTGGTTTTTATCTTCAGTTTCCCCATCGTTGCCATTTGGATCCAATCCGTCAGAACCTGGAACTATTTCGTCCTGCAGTTGAACATTGACGGCACTAATTGGCACATTGCCATCATTGCTCGGTGTGACATCACCGATAGGAGTTGGTCTGCTAATAATATACGTGGAGCTATCGTCGAAATCATCGAAGTCATTTTGCATGCCGGAATCTGCCGAACCGGTTCGGTACCCGGCCGAAGCCTCGTCTTCTTTGTTTTGCGCCTGGATTTGACCTTGACCTTTAAGAAAGTCCGCGTGCTGTGAATGAGGCTGTGGCGCCTTGCCTCCAATCGGCGGTAGAGAATGTCTATAAAACGGGTCATAGTAACTGATGTTGTAGCCCATCAGGGAAAGCGATGAGCGTCTGGATCCTGACCCCTCAGAGACACCTGGCGGGGCCTGTGCACTAGCCTCCTTTAACTTTTCCGCCAATTTTTCCATCTCTTGTTTCACCCTTTCGCGATCCTCCGTGGTATCACGTGTACTGGGGACGGGGCTGGAAATAACAGCCGATTTTGCCGCGAACGACACCGACATTTGTGGTTTCCCAGCAGACTTCTGTGCAACCGGAAGTTTCGACAGCGCGCGTGGACTAGTCGGTAATTCCGGTTCCGTCCAAGGCATCGGCGTATCCGGTCGCGATTCAATATTGCCGTTTTCGTCATCGAGCTTCGTGTAAACGTTGGCTCTGCTCCAATCATCTTGGAGTAAGTCATAAAGCCTTCCTCCCTCCGCCTCCTTTCGGCGAGGGTACTTAACTAACGGTCCGGAGACGTCACCTTTAATTGGTGGTAATTTTCCTTTAGAACCTTGAAAAGTCCCCGAGTGTCCGGATATAGGATGTGACGCCATTTGACAGTTCTCAGATTGTCTTTGGACTGATGGGAAGTTATGTTTCAATTTTTCCTTTTCGTCTTCGTCTAGTATAAATCAGACCGTAACAAAACTAAGGATCAGACCACTCGACCATCCGTGGCACGTGAAAGACACTTTTCTCTGCGATGGTAGGCCATATTTTGCGCCCGCAAGCAGGCAGAACAAAGCAAGCCGTTTCGCACTGCCGCTGCCCTGCGCCCAGATGCAGATCACGGCAAGTCTTGCTCGTTTTTTAGGCCGGTCTGTGATCTTAGTTGGAACCGATCAACCTGAAATAAGAAAGCAAACAATTAAATGAGAAAACAGAACCAACAAATTTGTGGATTCTTTTGTCCGGTGGGTGAACAGGAATCCTGTCTCGTTTTCGGTTTATCCCCGCTGGACAAAAGAACGTAAAAGTGCAATCACCCGTTCCGCCATACCCCGGCCCGGTATCTCTTTATACCAGCCCAGCCCATCCCACTACCAAGTGCAGCGGATCGGAGCGACCACTTGGTAACAGCTGAGAATTCTGAGGAGCGCTTATTGAATAGTTGAAAAGCTTACAAGGTGGACGTCACCACAGACTCCGATGAACTTCTGGTGAACAAAGTTCACGACTATGACCGATCAATTTCTATCAATCATTCATTTCCACCTCCTATGCTTTGGCCGAATATTGATGTAAGGACCACTGTTCACCATATCAATCCAATATGGAAGTGCCAAATATTGTTATAAATCGATCAAGTTTGTTTTTCGTTCTCCACGAAAGCTACATCATGAACTAGTTGAAGCCCATGAGCAATGGTTGGTTTCAAATGATCATGGCCTTGGTTGTCCATGAAAGCAAACTTATCCCTGCGTTGGTTGTGACTTTGTCCTCGAATGAGCAATGTGGGTAAATGGTAATTATGATTAAAACACTACTGAATCTCATTCCGTGCAACGCAGCTGATAAGAATCATGATCATACCTTTGCATTAAAGAAAAGAAGAAATGCAACAAACGATGCTATAAGATTGAAACGTACCCAATAACAGGTGAGAGGCCATTATCAGAGCAGTTTCTTCACGTCTGTCGCTTGCTTTTGGGCGAGGGATGTCTTCGTTACCACCACATAGAAAACATACCTCCTTTTGTATTAGTGTCCAGTCCCCAAGACAAGTCCTTGGCTGAAATTCATTTGAACCTTTCTACGAAAACGCATTTTTAAACAAAAGTTATGTCTGGTCGTAAATGAAGGGTTACTGTTCACAATTAATACGACATCCTCTTCCTCACATTTCATCAAGAATTGGGAAAGTTCTACTAAATTTAGTCCCTAAAGTTCGTGTGTCTACCAACAGTGATGTTGGTGGTCTGCTGAAGTGTAACTCATGGTCAGGGGGTTTGGTCAATACATTGATCGTTGAGGGGTTATAAACTCATTTTGCCAGCTTTGATTGATCAGGATGACTTAGTTTCACAATTTGCCCCACCATGGCGGGTCAGTCGGCCAATATTGTCTCTGAATAAGTGCGTTTGGATTGCTTTCACGTGACGTCATCACCTACCATGCTGGAGGGACGGACAAAAGACAGCAAGCCCAAATGACCATGACGGGATTTGATTCAGTCAAGTCATGCACAACAACACATGTTCTGCCCTCCAATGTACCGTGAAAACACTATGACGTTAGACGAGATAGAACAACCTCATTCATGATCAGAGACAAGCACAATGAGATGTTAGCTCAATCCATGACAGTCGGTCCTGATTCGAGGTCGGTTGTGGAAGAGACAGCTAGGTTGTGACTGTCTTCAAGATCATAGTCAGGTAATAGGTCAGTCCTAGGCAGTAGATGATAACATTACTACGCTCTTATACAGGCACAACCTTGATGTTACCTCTCTCATTGACGTCTTGACCTACTGCCTTTGGCTGAGCTAAGCTCTCACTATGCTATGCAGGTACAACCTCGCCGTCTCATCCACAACTGACATAAGGGTCTTGTCCCTCAGACAGCACTTTCTTACACCCTGGGTCTTTACAGAGCACTGTGAGATGTTCGCTCAGTCCAAGGCAGTAGGTCATGATGTCTGTTATAGAAGAGACCGCCAGGCTGTGCCTGTCTTCAATAGAACAGGGAGATGTTGGCTCTTTCCAAGGCAGTAGATCATGATGTATATAGTGGAAGAGACGGCCAGGTTGTGACTGTCTTCAAGTGCATAGTGGAGATGTTGGCTCCATCCACGACAGTAGCAGGTCCTGATGTCTGTAGTGGAAGAAACGGCCAGACTGTCTTTGAGAGCAACGTGAGTCAAGGGCAGTAGGCCCCGATATCAGTAGTGGAAGTGATTTCCAGGTCTTTTTTGTCTGAAGGTCAGCTGAACGCAGTAGATTCGATGAACTTATGGTGTCCTGCTAACAGAGATGTCGTCTATAGGAGATTCCAATGTGGTATAGTTTTCGGTCTCATGCAGGTCTTGTACACGAACTCGGGGTGAGGTGATACTGAGCCAAGGTAAACCAAGGAGGTAAACGAACACAGTGATTTTAAAAAGATGAAGATATTTTAATAAACTTTTCCAGAAGTTAGCATAAAACTCTGAGCAGTGTAGAACTCTCAAGTAATTCAAATGAATACATTGCTGATATGTATATTGGTACATAAACATTTGAGTTCATCCTTATCTATAGTATAAAAATAAAAATTTCCAACATATACACACAACCAGAGAGTTGCACACCAAAACGTAAGTTATAGTTTTACGTTACACGCAGCACACGTTACAGTAACACATTTAACCTCTAAAGAATGTTCGAGTCTAATAACTGTACTGTTAAACAAGAAATATTTGTATGAATTGTTAACATATCACAAAATCATTTAAAAACAAAAACAGACACCTTTAAGAACTACCAGTAACCAAGACAACAGTTATATCTCAGTGAATAGTGAGGTTTGGCAAATATCACAAATTGCAAATTACCATCTTTTAATCCCAAAGCAATTAACGATCCACTTCGCTGTCAGTTGTATCAAGTGTTCAGTGTTGTTCGCCACAAGGCAGTTCAATTGGTTGGTAAAAGAATTTCTTTTTCAATAGACCTTTCTACGACTACCAGATGATAATCAGCTAAAAGAACATCGACTGTCTCATTACTTTCTCGGATGAATGACATTTTGTAATTTATCAATCTTTCGTGAAATCTGCAACACCGTACATATATACAACAAACTAATGACGGAAATTGATTTACATGAGAGCCACTCGGTACCAGATCATTAACCAAAGCCAGGTGGGACCTACCCAAGGACACAAGGGTTGGTCCATGTACCTTAAAGACAGCTCCTAGTGCAGTGAACATGCAACCCTCAATTCCTCCTGATTGACTTCAACAACAAATGTCAATAGAAACAAATAATGATAATATCATTAAAATTTGAGCAGACCTGAAAGAGCCTAGGTTACTGTGGAGAAAGTATCTACATACATGTATTGTATAGGAGAAAAATATCACAAATTTTATAGTATCTGTAGCCCTGCATCACAGTTTCCTAAATTATGCACAATATGCCAAGGACAAAACAGAAAAAAGACAGAAATGTACAGTTGATCCAGCTACAGGAGCCTCCTAGCTCCTGCATGTTGTCCCCCCTCACGTCCTAAACCTTGACTGCAGAGTCAAACAGAGTTTAACAAGGCCCACCAGGAGATTGTGAATGGACACAATCTTCTTTGAACGTTTTTATCAATCATTCTAAACCTTGCTGACTCTGACATTTCAATGGTACATTAAGTCTCCCACCATGCATGCTGAGATACATGGACAGGACGATAATTCACCAGGTGAAGACCTGTCAACTCCCTATTTGCCATAGACACCATCACGTTTAATCTGTTTTATTGCAGCGTGGAGACGGGTGTGAAGTCGATTTTCAAAGTCGTAGTCTTTGTATTTATCCTGGAATGGACAGAGAAAATGGTTGGAATAATAGTTCAACACAACTTGATGATGATGATGGTGATGTGGATGAAGTCGATGATGATGATGATTATGATGATGATGACGATAACAACAACGTTTTGGAAACCAAACGAATGTCACAACAAAATTGGCAACTAAAACAATAGCCATGATATAAACCGTCTTTGTCTCTTCAACTTGAACATGAGCTGCCATGTTCTTCTGAGACAGACCCATCTTCATGTACATACCAGGAGGCACTTCACCCTTTAATGGAGGACAACAGTCAACATCATAATGGTCTCAGGAATACCTACCTACTAACTTACTTCAGCCCTTAGCTCTTCTCAGAGCCTAGGCCGCCAGCAACTTTCCTCCACCGAAATCTCAGGAGTACTGTAGTGTTCCCAAACAAGTTAAGAGTTAGCAAGCTCTATCAAGAACTAAACTTGTGAGGAGGAAAGGGAGGGCCAGATAAAGATAATGTGAGGCCCTGCAGGTGGGGGATTAAAAGTATTACATACATGTAGGCTGTGTATGAAGATTGAACTTGTGGAGTCGACTGGCTGCCAAAATCCGCATTGTTAAACGGTTCTCGAGAGGAAAACCTTCGGGATAGTCCTAGAAAAGCAAGTTGTTTCGAATGAGGTTAGCGTGTTAATGAAAGCAGGTAAATTAGGTAGGATTAACACTGCAAGCTACTGTTTTATAAAAGAATAGAGATGCACACAGAAATTGACCACACAAGTTACTGTCGATACTTCCCTTCAGACCGAGTCCCGTTTTACTGCATATCGTTTTGTTCAGGTGGCCCATCTGCTCATGAACCTTTTGCTGATAATCAACTGGTCGAAACATGCCTAACATTCGGTTCTGCTGAGATCGTATCAGCTATCATGTGACTGTTAATTGGAATTAGATATTTCTATGTATTATAGCATAAGTATTATATTTCTAAAGCATGATGATTAGAACTACTGATCGACGTGTTATAGTTTTAGATATTGGGGTCAGTTTACCTTTGCTCTGGTCAGACATTCCTTCCCCTTCTGCATCGTCTGAAATAAAAGAAATACCGACAAATTGAATCATGGAATCATATGCAGCATGCCCCAAAAGCGTTGTTTTGCCCCAAAATCAGTACGCACACAAACTATATCCAGTTTTATGTGTACTCCCAATATAACTTGCAAAAATAACGGAGCACTTTGAAGATATTTGTGATTTTCCTCAGCTCAGATGACCTGCAAGTCACTCACCTGGGGATTGGAGGCATAAAGAGTACCAAGTTCAAACCAAGCGAATGGCGTCACATGTCCGTCGTCCTTGTGATGAGACTGGAGGGCGATGGCTTCCTCCAGCAATGTGATCGCAGCCTCCTCATTCCCCAACTGCTTCTGGATGCCGCCCTCCACCAACGCTCGCAAGTGGAAGTATGACTTGTCTTTGAGGTTGTTACACTCTGAAAGTAGAGACACAAAACTTCCATTACCTGGTCAATATAAACAATACTGGGTGGAATACTAACAAACAATGTTGGGACAGTTGGTAGAACAGACCATGTCTGAATTCATCAGCTTGAATTTCATCTAAAGTGAAGAGATTGTCTTCTTACCTGTTAACATGGCATGTAAGTATTCTGGTGTACAAGTTGGCAGAGC
This sequence comes from Lineus longissimus, assembly GCF_910592395.1. Classification (NCBI taxonomy): domain Eukaryota; kingdom Metazoa; phylum Nemertea; class Pilidiophora; order Heteronemertea; family Lineidae; genus Lineus; species Lineus longissimus. The sequence continues at coordinate 316,591 of NC_088326.1, forward strand.
ATTCCATAGATAAAGGACCTCAAGTCCAAGCATGACGATCTGGTCTTGGTTTGGAGGAGACTTCTTTAGTCGCTCAGACTGAAAGGGAAAGCAGAGAGACTGATTTTTGCTACCATATCCATGGAGATCCAAGGGAACCCTAGCAAATACCGTCTTGCAGGGTACAGATGAGGGTGACCGCCACGCAGCTGACCAAAGTGAATGTCAATGGACAATGTAAAGGACTGGAAGGAACAACACCTAACCCGGTCCCACTTACTGAGGACAGAACCATTTGGTGCTCCATCGTCAATAGCTTTGGGTCGCCTCGTTAGTTAAGCTACATTCCCAAAGAATAGCCGTTGATAGAAATCTCACCTTCTTTGTGACAAAGTCCTCTATTTGATTATTCTTCCTCTTCACGAGACCTGGCACTTCTTTGAAGATATTATGGGCGGCGTTGAGATCACCTAAGGCACCATGGCACACTGGAAAGACAACGGACTAGTTTAGACCTTGAGACCCCTAGCTGACAAGAGGAGTCCTGCCAACAACAAACTTTTCCATCTTCCAGCTATGACTTTGAATCCCTGTCACATTCAAAGCTTTTTGCTAGAGTGGTATAAGGTACTTACATCCCGTGAGGTAGGCATAATAAGACTTTGACCAACGGGACTCTTCTTTCAACCTGAAAACATAAACGCACTCTCTGTAATACACGACAACTGAAACCCAGGAAGTCGATCTATTAACTGAAGAGGCTGGAACTACCAGTGCTAGTTTAGGAAGACCAGACAGCCATAATTCTTTCCTTAATTCTCAGCATGGAGAAATCGTCAAGAAGTTTCAAAAGCAGATCACTGCACTAATCGTTAACTTCCTGTCCACATCATCAAGACATTCCTGGTATACTGAACATCAATATAATGATGGGAAGGCGCTGATAAAACTCATTCACTGTCTGTCTCTTACCTATGGAAACAATCCAAAGCTTCCTTCCAACTCAGCTTCATGAGGCAGCCCCATCCGATCTCGTACACGCAGATGAGCTGAATCTCTCGCTGGTCAGCCGCTGCTTCCAACGCCATATTGTATGTCATCAGGGCATCTTCAACTTCACTCTAAAAGAAATCAGGACTATAGCAGTGTTTGTTCTTTACCCAAGCCACAAGGAAATACCAACTGAATGCTGTCAGTGAGCAACTTACCTTCAGTCGAAGCACACGCGCCTTGAAGAACAAAAAGAGAGCAGCGTTGGGGAAGTTTGCCTCGCTCTTTTCCAGGAGGGCGCTGGCTTCCTCTGTTCCTGCCAGGATGTTTCCACCGTCTAAGGAGAAGAAAGACCGCAGGAGGGTATGGTACCAAAGGAGGCTTAGCCTGCAATTATAAAGCAGAGATGAAATAAAACACCATGAAGGGAGCTGTCCCAAATGATGTCATTGAAATTTAAACTTGCATAAGCTTGTAGTTGAAAGGCTAATGATGGCATAGTTAATTACGTAGGCCAACACATACTACTTTATTTCATCGGTGAAACTTATTAAAAGCAAACTTACGTAGCAAAGGGAGCCTTCATGTCCGTACTGTTACTCGAGAACTCCAACGCCTGCACACCAGCTTCCCGATCTCCCTCGAATCCCAAAAACTCTATAATCTTCAGAATTTTTGGCGGCACACACGACATGACCAACAGCAACAGCCCGTAACCGAAGCTAACAGACCCGAGCAGACGTTCTAACGTCTGTATGGAAAGACTCTGGTCAGCTTCTTCCTCCATTTTCGCCATGGTTTCTGCATCCGGAAGTGAAAAGTTCCGCTGTATTTTGACTCCATTATTTCCGTTCATAGCACCTGAACTATTCGTGTGGCGCATTCTCTCATATTTTTTGGCATTTTCGTAAAGTTTGTTGATCTCTTTATAGGTTTTCTCGTAGGTCTTCCACGCCTTGCGCATGGTCCATCCGCCCTTGATGAAGCTTGGCACGTCTTGGTTGAGGAATGTGAGGAATGATTGGAAGTGTAAGCAGTCCGCCACAATGATTGTCCGTTGTAGCCGCTCTTCTAAACTGAACACTGGTTTCTGAAGGAGAACAAAACAACATTGGAATCAACCAAATTGGTTTTCTAGCTCTTTGGCGTCCAATGATTGGCTGGTTGATTGATTGATTGATTGATTGATTGATTGATTGATTGATTGATTGATTGATTCTCACCTCAGGCTTTTTTAATGAGAACGTACTCTTCATGGAATGGAAGAAGCCACTGTGAATATCACATCTCTTTTCTGTCTCTTGGAGGGATTTCTTTGCTTCTGATAACTGCTCCTCCTCAAATGTCATGATGCCACGCTGAAAGTGATAGAAAACAAATTTGGGTAATGGGGGTCTCAAAGACGTGGTGGCAGGTGCCCAGGAAACCAGAGATGCTACTCCCTGGGTGTACCGAAGGTGCCTACCATGGAGACCAAAGATGCGAGTACAATAATGAGATACCCTGCATCAGAGAATGAGCAGATTTGAGGAGATGTTGAGTCATGTGAGTTGGGGAGTCATTCAGCAATGAGCAGAGTTGGAAAGTCATGTTGAATACTTCTGTCATACTCACCATAAATGTGACAAAGCTGTCTCCAAAACTGAGCAAGGGACTGCCGTGTCTGAAAGGAGGAAACAAAAGGGTGTCAGAGGCCCTGTCATGTTCATAGACTTCCTACAGTGGCTTACCAATACTAGCCGTGCTATCTAACAATAGACTAAAACAAAGTCGCAAAGGCCTAAACCATCACCATGCAAGTCTAACACAACAGTCCGACACACGCGGGCTATTCTGATATCGTATTGAATAAGACTTTGGATACTGATGGATGAATGAGTGTGTTGGAAACTGTCGCAGCCGTCACAGCGACCTACATGAGTTGGTAGTATCCATGGTAACTGTCATAAACAAAGCTTATAAACCCTTTCAGACTATGCTGCATGATGGTGTATGCTCATAACACTCACTTGTATTTTCTGAAGAGTTCTGTTGCCTCCCCCATGCCATTGTTGAGAAGCATGTAGACCCCTTTTGAAGCAAGTTCCGACTCTTCTTGCAAGGACAGTTTTGCACCAGGAGGAAACTCCACTCCATTTGTTGCATTGCCAGGCTCAGCGGCCCCAACATCTAATGTTGCGCATTCAGCCATGGCTATGGGTTAACCTTAACAGTCTACGGGATTAAGTCATGAGTAGGGATCAGGGTAGGGAGTAACGGGCGTTTTGTTTGGTGTCAAAATGAAAAATCAGGGCAACTGTCCGCCATGTTGGTGACCAGACCTTCACGTTAGAGGTCTGCTCGAAAATTGGGAGCTGTTAAAAAACTTCGAATTTATGATAAAATAGTTATTTTTCTGACATGATAATATCATAGATAAAGTCATTAGTTATTCCCAGAAATCCTGTTGGAATTGATCAAGGGAAATACAGTTTATTTTGCAATATAAACACTAAGTTACCAACGACGAATTTCCATGAGGTGCTCTTTTGAGTTTCATGCTGTATGCTTGTAATGTACATGACACAGTCAGTTTAGCGTTTTTGACACAATTTCAACCGATTCTTAGCAAAAAAGGAGGTTTTCACGCATCAACAAACCGAGAACGCAACCTCTTAGTAAATAGTCAAGAAAATGTAAGCAGACTTGTCGGTGCAAATGCACTGGTTATGGTGTGTGGTCTTTAGTACACGTGCACTGAGTGGTCTTGAATACAAAGACCATATATCTAAGACCTCATATCAAAGACCTCATATCAAAGACCTCATATCAAAGACCTTAATCAATAAGACCCTCACTTGAAAGAAGACTTCATGCCTATGTTTAGGGAAGAAATCCACGTAGAGAGAATTTTTGTGCCATGATGGAGTTTTTTGTTACGTCAACAGGTGTGTCATCACCAACCGTTACCACTTGTGGGTCTCGAGACCCCATGATATGGATGATCTAAAGGGGTTCCAATACCAAAGGATTTGGAGTGCATGTAGAAAAAGCAACATGCATTTACTTTTTTGCCAAATTCCTGTTTCAGAATACGGTGCAAAATGGAAGATGAAGCAATTGGTATCGACAAAGATAATCAGAGCGCGAGATCATTTCTTCGGGAACGTTTCCTACGAGCAGTGACGGGACTCTCAGGCAAACCCATCGAAGCGTCCATGTATGAAAAAAAGACCGTTTACGCAATGTTTGGGTCATGTGACATTGAATTCCAGCATCTTCAGGTGACGGACTTGGCAACTCCTATGGGTATGATGCCTGACGCTTTGTTACGGACGTCAGATGTTTTGTCCCTCAAAGTTCACCTTGACCCAATAAAACAGTGATACCTTATTTCCATGGGAACATCTTGAGGTGCTAGGATATTGAAATTAGGTCCAAGTCCAGAAAGAAAGAGATAGGCCTGCACATCCGGACTAGTAATTAACAGTGAAAGTTACACTACAAGAATAGTGTTGTTTATGCAAAACTGATGTTTTTTATTTCGTTGTGTTATAACTGCATTTAGATGAATATATTTGAAGAAATAAATGTTGTTGATATGAAATTCAGTTAGTTCTTCGTCGCCTTTTTGGCTATCAAGTATCTCTCCCACTCCCAATGAGAGTCTGGATTGCCCATAAACAAAAGGGAGTAAGCCCGGCCCCATTATTTTAACTTGTTTGTTGTTCATGGGTGTTATGTCAGCTTCAGAAGACATGATCATCAAAATTTCAAATAGTCGTTGCCCGGCTCTGATACCTCTGTCCAATCCTTAGGATCTCTTAGTGCAAGTATCATAGATGCTTAAGAATGGTGACAAAATATATTGATAAAATAACGGAAGGAAAAAAGGAGAAAAAGGAAAATGTGCGTTCCCACACCGGGAATCGAACCCGGGCCGCCTGGGTGAAAGCCAGGAATCCTAACCACTAGACCATATGGGATTGCTGAAGTCTTTGCGTGAAAAATAATTACTTATTGTACTCGATCGAGGCAGCGCTCTTCGCCACAAAATCAATGACGTATTTCGCAATCACTTCTCCACAAGTGCTAAAATTTGGACGTTTCGGAGCAGAAAAGGTTCGAATACACTAAGTTTCCAATCTTATTTTCAGTAGAAACCGGTGTACGTTATAGGTAATGTGATGACAAAGATAAATGATACCTTTCAATTGCAAGTTTTCGTTGAAAACCCGTAGAATCTGTTCTTTATCTGCTGAGGTTTCACCAATAAAATAGAGAGGTTGCGCAACGTCTCGACGGGATCTGGGACGTCGAATAGCAGGTTACGCACAACCACCAGTCGCTGCCTATTGTCTTCAATTATCATGCCTTGATCACTTTTCTTCTTATTTCAGAAAGATGTCAGTCCTGCTTGGCGTGTGTGACCAACCAGTAGCTTGTGAGGATGAAACCGTGTCATCTGTGACAGCGTTCACCAATAAGATCGGTGGCCAGCCGGTAAGTATCAGGAAACAAAGGCTTTGAATCATGCTTCTGATCAACTTGATAACTTGCGTTAGGTTTTAAATGATTTCAAAAAAGATATCAAATCAGAGCAGGATTTGAGGTGGGGTCTTTTTCAGTGAGAGCCAAAGACCTGCTTGGCTATAGTATAGTAATAGATGTGTAAAAGCAGTCTGTCCCTTAGTAACAGTTTGTGATTTACCTCAAACCACTTGACTACATCAATAACTCTTTTCTGCAGGATTTCTATGACTACAAGTTTGCTATTCCATCATGCCCTCTTTGTGGAAAGCCCATGCTGCTGATCTTACAACTCTACTGCCCATTGGATGACTCGCGATACGATCGCACCATCTATGTGTTCACGTGCTCAGCTCCTAGTTGCTGGAGTAAGGACAGATGGTAAGAACTGGCTGCCTTCTCTCTTCACTGGATGATGAGTTCAGATACTCCATGGGCTGTCTTCTCTCTTCACCTGATGATGAGTTCAGATACTCTTGTGATTGAAGTTCTTTTCAATTTGTAGCATGGTGGCAAGAAATATACTCAGCCTGATGGTCTAAAAAGCTATTAAAGATCAAAATGACTAGAGCTTTAATATTCTAAGGATTTTTCACATTCCATTTTCAGTTGGAAAGTGATTAGAAGTCAGAAGCTGTCAATGATTCAACGTTCAGAAAGCAAACCAGCAAAAAGAGACGTCGAAGACAACTGGTGTGACTCGGCCGACGACTGGGGAGAGTCTGCTGATACAGTTGCCATGGCAACTGTCGATTCAAATACAGATATTTGGGACGTTGGTGAGGATAATTGGGGTGAGACAGAGGAGGATGAAATAGCCCCGCTGGAAAAATCGGACACTCTCGAACTGTGTGAATCTAGTTTGAAAGATGACTTTGTTGTAACTAACAGTGCAGACAATGGCTTTGAACTGAGCAAATCTGACCCAGACCCAAAACGTTGTGACCTTGACATTGATTTCAAACAGATGAATGTTGGTGACGATCTAGAAAGCTCTGCAATGGATGGCATTGTCCCAAATCACTGCCAGCCGGAAGACGTTGCTATGGAGACGTGTAAACAGAGTATTCTGTGGAACATTTTGAAGCGCGACGATGCCGAGGTCACAACTCTTCCACCGTCAGTGCCACATCGGGAGAACACTGAAGTGAAATCACTTGTTGCGTTTTATCTGTCTGCTTTTGAGGAACCGAAATCTGCCGTTACAGAGGATAAGCATATTCAGCGGCTGATGAATGATTATTCAAGAAGAGAGGGATGTGACTTTGAGAGGATGCTGGATGAGTCTGACAGGTATATCTCATTTCATTCCCAGTCCTAAAGTGTCATTTCCTGATCCTCTTCTTGGTGGCAGCATCCCATTGAAGGGCAGTAGAAACATCAGTGCCTGTAACCTCCAATATAGTCTTGTTGGTTATTCATGACTGTGACAACCCATGCCCCTATTTGTGCACTCTCATCATCAGAAGATTATCAGTTTGACCTCCTAGCTCCTTCCTAGAGTCCCCCTTAAAGCTGTGTAACTTCTTTTTTCCAGTGCATCTGGTGAGAAGTATGAAAAAGCTTCTGTACGCCATGGAGATCATGTCTTCCATAAGTTTATGAAGAGAGTGTCCCTGTGTCCTCAGCAGTGTCTTCGGTGAGTGCAAGACGAGGTTTTTCTGTCTATATGAAGAAGGTCCCGCCTCCAAAACTATTTCGCCACATCTAGGAGTGCTAAGACGCCTAAGATGCTCAGATTATAGGCTGTGCTGTTGATGATGTATCTCTTGTCCACCCCATCTCACCCTTGAAAAGTTCAAATAAGGTAAATGACGTCATTACTCATCTATTTTAGGTATTCCTGGTGTGGTCACCCTCTGCCAATATCCAAGATGGCTGCCACCCAAACTATCCAGAGATGTTCCTGCGGCTCTGAAAGAGTATTTGAGTTTCAGCTCATGCCTGCGCTGGTGAACTTACTGAAATATTCGGCAGAAGCGCACACAGGTAAGATTTCCACAAAATGGCCAAAATCTTCGAGGGTTAACTCATTTAGTTGTTGTTTGTCAACAGCATTTGAAGAGATGTTGAACTGTGCAGTTTTGCATATTACATGGACTTATCACACAATAGTACAAATGGTTCCAAACCAACCATTTAAACTGTTCAAATATTCCCATTCATTCTCCTTTCACTTTTCAGACTCAGCACCTCCAGTGGAGTTTGGGACCATCCTAGTCTTCACTTGTCCTCAGAGCTGTTGGAAGGAGGGAGACAGCATGCAAGAGGAGGCGATCATTGTACAGGCTGATCCTGATCAGCATCTGTTCAAGTGCTGAAGGACGCTATCACTAGCGTTGGGAAAGCTGGGGAGGGGTTGGTGTTAGAGTTTAGGAGGGACTTTGTCTTCCATGCCGTCTTCGAGGGCAAAACGATGATGTTATATGAGTTCAACAGCCCTGTACCCAGTGACATCAGATGCCAAATGACGCAAAGTAGGTTCAATGTGGCTGCGAGATGTGTTGCACCGTTATGCCATCCTTGGAAACATATTAGCCATACTGTCAAAATTTTGATAGTGATTTGCAATGGTTTGTATTCATGCTGTGTCTGGTTGATGCACAAATAAAAAGATCTTTTACGAATCACTTTCCTCTTGGTTTTCTTCAGTCTTTATGATACAAAGTTCAATAACTATAATAGCCTATGGAGTATCTTGTCTATAAAGCAACCCCCAGATGTTGTCCAAGATACACAAGATGAGCTCCTTGAGGAAGAGTTGTCTTGGTTGCACAGTCAAATGGAAGTTCTACCGAAGGCAGAAGGGTCCCGATTTTCCAGAGAACCTGTCTATGGCTAAAACGAGGCAGGAGCCAGGTTTAAGCTGTCAATTTGTTCCACGAGAAGTGACTCGAGAAGATCGCTTAATGGTCTAGTTTTTTCAAGATGTTTGAATCTGTCCATGCAATGAAATCAACAGACAATGTCATAATCTTCATAAAATTTTATTGTGAAATTCGTCAAAATTGACAGAACAGTACACAAAACAATGGAACTTCACCTATAGTTACTATAATGGTTTTATAAATACATTGAGAGCTGACCTGAACTGATGGGCTCATAACTTGCACAGGTTAAAATGGATTTTGGTTCAAAAACAAGATGAATCAAAGTCTGCCATTTTGAAAAAAACTGCCGTTTAGGTTTAGCCTTGGAACTGCATTAGAATCATATGTTGGCAAATAAAAGTGTTTGTAACATCATACAATCACAGACAATGGTTGAGAGTAGAAAATGAAAATGAATCTCACAGTGATAATAATTTCATTCGGATATTTCTGAAGCCAAATGATGTGACAATAAGAGCGTGTATCTCAAGACATGTGAATGTAAGGTAAAGTGGAGTAAGTCTTGTTCATATATTTCATGAAGAATTACATAAAGATGAGTCTTTTTTTATTCTTGACTCATTTTTGAGACTGTAGAGAAAATAAGCAAAGGGCAAACCTTCATGCTTTAAGATTTTTTTAAAATCCTTCAATGTATTTTTCAAAAGTTGAAGAAATGAGTTGTTCAATTACTGGGGTGGATGAAATTATAACCTCCCTTAAAATTCATTTTTGATATACCGAGGTAACCATGGTAACTCAATGCTTCTTCTTCCCCTTCTTTTTCTCCTCTTTCAATTCTTTTTTTGATGGAGCGAGCGAGTATTTCCTATAAAGATGATAAACGATGAATCCTGCCGTCAATGGAATGAACATGACCTTCATAAAATTGAAGAATCCTTCGCCCATTGGCTTTTTTTCCACGTTGATTAGCTCCGTGTCAAACACTAAAGTGGAATCACCTAAAAAGAAGAAAGTCTATTAGAAAATGGTCTTTCTCTTTTGAAGCTAGTAACAGACTCCCATGTATTTTTGCTTGCTGCTCCTGGCTGAAGTCCAGGCATAACGTATCGTGGTTTTAAACTTGCACATCCTCATCCTAATCCAAGGATATGAAATTCTAACCCCTATTACTGGGACTGTATAAAATTACAAAGGTTAAACCACTTGTTAGTGCTAAACACCTGATAGCTAAATATAGACGTCACCAGACACGTCTTTGTCTGTTTACTCACCCGGTATCATAGGTGGCCGCCCCTGTTTACCGTACGCCAACTCTGGACCAATGATTAATTTTCTTTTTTCCCTGACAAAAGAAGAATTTCTATTACTGACAGTAAAATTATTAATTGATAAAATAACTCCCAATCCTTAAAATTACTTCTCCCAGAATAGTCATGTTCTTACTTTCACTTTTAAGAATTGTTTTCATCATTTTTTTGAAAAGTTATTTTTTAAAGCAGACGCCTCACTTACCCTACACACATTCCAACAATACCTTGTTCCCAACCTGAAAGGTAGAATATAAACCTTGAATAGGGCCTAACTGGATGAGCTAAGGGGGGGAATCCGGCGTCTCAAAGTAACTAACACGGTAGGCATATTTGGGGTACTGGGTCTTTGAAAATATTAATTTCAGATTTTGCATCAACTTATTCTGCAAAGAGGTTCATTTTCCGATTAGAACATGGTAATACATCTTGAAGCCATACAGACATTCCAAAGGATAGTATTTTGTAAACAGAGTCAAATTGTATGTTCAGAAGAAGTCGTGAACTGAACTAAAACACCTGTCACGGAACTTTACCTTGTATTACCATATTTTTTCCTAATGTGAATGAAATGGGTTCCCTTCCCTGCTGTTTAGAGGAGTCAAACACAGCACCAGTGGCCTCCAGAACACCCTGGAAACAAATATAGAAACTATTACTAGAGTCGATTTCACGAGAAAATGACCATCGACTTTTATTTGTTGCAGGTTGGTTGTGACCTTTGACAACAGCTTTCCCTGACTGGTGCGAGAATATCTAAATATGACCTTGACGAGCATGAACTGTGACCCAGCATTCATTTGTTTGCGAGGATATCTACTCGTGACTTTGACGAGCCCTTACCGTATAATGTACAAACACCTTGTCCCCATTTGCTGCCTTCCCTGTACAAACAGCAGGTTCATGCTGGAAACAGGAAAAGACAATCTTTCATTCTAATCAACCAATCCACAATAACGCACCGCTATGGTGCTTACGAACAAGACGTCACCTCATTTAAACTCATCATAGAGTTGAGTACAGGACTTAGAAAATCTTTAGTCGTTTCAGCAAAGCCAAAGGCAAAATAACTAGTTATATGTAAGATCGGTAGTGATCAATCACTGAGTTGTGACAGCCCAACACCGCTCCCAGCTCCTCGAATTAGATCACATTTTGACACAGGCACATTTTTGATTGTATTCAATTTTTTCCGGAACACCCTGTAGTGTGCATTTTTACATTCGCTTTGTCGACTCAAATTCATTCACTGCATGTAGTTACCTGGACAATTATTTCCAAGTTCTTTTGATTTTTCTTGCTGAGTGATGTACCAAACAATATGCATATTAGAAAAATGATGAACAGTTGCATCGATGTGAGTGATATTTGAGGCATATTTGTAAAATTTCCCAAGCTCCACGTCTTGTTAAGGTTGGAATGTTTCATTGTTTACGATGGGGTATCTTTCAGTATAAAGAAAATACAACTTCGCTAAAACTAAATCTTGCACCAATCTTACATACTAAGAGAATGGAAATGTATGTAGTAATTATTCATAATGGTATATTGTGAGAAAACAATTGCAAGATGAATAAATGACTCATTATCTAATAGCTATCACCCCTTCAAAATAGTCCAACAATTTTAGACGCTCTCTATCGGAAGAAAGATTGACTAACTGGGAGAGCCCAACGATGACGTCATTTTGGAGGATTCCTCATATCAATCCATGCTCCAAACGTCGGTACTGACTATGAGAAATAGCATTCCGCGATAATGAGGTCACTGCAGCTGCTGCCCTCTATTTCCCCATCGCTTAATTACAGGCAATGTCGGACAAACATGCGGTTTCGTAATGGATTCAGGCTTTCTAACTAAACTAGGGCAGTTAGATTCAATCTGGCACATGTCCAAGTGTTGGAAATACTACATAATTGTTCTGAATATTTCTCACTCTGACTCTATGGTATCAGTCATGCTAAAAACAATGCAGGGTCAAAGATAATGGACTTTGAAATAAGCTCAAATGCGTAGAAATAAGTGTCGATGTCCGATCGCACGTGACTAAAACGTCATCAATACCTTATTCAAATGACCTTGTGAGCTATAAATAGTAACGTCGCGTAATGCAATTCAACGAGTGTATGTAATTTTCGTCATTACGGGCTGAAGACCGGGAGATTGATATCATTATCAATATCTTGCTGATTTCTAGTTACTATACATGTAATGATTATCTGAGTATTCGGAACCGACCGTCAGTAACTCCCATCTTGTTATGAATGAAACCCGCCAATGAAATCAAAATGTTCGGATTAGAGCAAAAATTGGAATAATGAAAAGGGGAGGACAAATTTGGTTGTGTTTGATTACCGGTACTCATCAATATATTCGATTCCTGACTAGCTTCGACGCACTGCCATTCCGGTGAGACCCCTATAGGCGACTTTGTGCAACTTTACCTTGCCTACCTGGCTCCTGCCTATAGTCTAGCTCCCTTTAACATATGAAATCTCCCCTCCTTAGAAAAAGCAGTTGTTGGCAAACACAGGTAAATCAGTGGTGAGAACCTTCGAACTAACAGGTAGGCCTACAGGCAGTGGCATTCTGAGATATTGCAGAGATCATGGTGTATCTTTATCAATACTGAGGCAGGGGGTCTGCAGAAGAAACAAGAGCATTACAACGAGTTTCTAAATTTCATTTTTCCTCTCAGTTGATACAGGCTGATTGGTGTTGGAATGTCCGCCTCCAGCATTGAGAAAGGTAGTCATTCATTCCCCAAGTTCACGGTTATAGAGTTCACATTCTCACATCGTGTCACTCGTACTCACCCGAATCAGATGAGATGACCCCTCCCCTCTCCTACTACAAAAACAGCGAGAATCATCATCAGAATACCTTTGAAATCACAACAGTGAAATCACATTGATGATGTTATAGGATCGTTAAGACCTTGGGAATGATGTTCAAACGCGAATTAACACTAGGCTTAAACTATTTGTGATTGGAATCGTTTTTGCTTCTCGTGGGTCGGATTTCAAAGAAGTACAACCAACATCTATGATTCAATTTGCTATGAAAAGATGTTTGACGCTTGTGAATATGCCGGCATAACTTGGATTTGACGTTTGTTCATTCACAGTATCTCCGGATGCTGAGTGCGGGTAAGTAGGAAATATTATGCGATGTCGAAGTACAACTTGCCGCGAACTGTGAATCCATGCCAGGAGTTTTCATATTTCTTAAAGGGACAATATAGATACGAGTCTCTAGGTGCTGATTTTCCTAAATTTCATCATCGTCGTCGTCGTCATCATCATCATATCATATCATTATCAATATTTCCGGCATTACCCTATTCGATTTTTGCCGGAGGTATGGTGTGCACTATAAGACCACTCTACGTCCACTAATATGTGGCATCTTTTCGAATTATCCACAGACTGGTACTTTTCATATGTTGATTTTATCCACGAATGCTTGAACGCTGAAATGAACATTAGCCTAAGGTTGATTGCATTCTCAGATCCGCACTGACTTAAAACTGTCGAAACCATTCTCCTACGCAATCTCATGAACTGCAATTCAAGTAACTCTGAACACAAAACAGACAAACTCTTACAGGTAGAATGTGCTCGTGTCACTCTCCCTTTTCACTGGGGGGTCATTTTCAACTTTGTAAATTGGGTATAGGGTGTCGCTTCTCACACTAGGGGTCGTGTTAAATGTTGATAAAACCCCCAGGAACGCTCTTGTTTCATTAACGCCAACAAGGTATAGTTGGAGCTCAAGGTCGAAAAGAAATGGATCCTCGGGGGAAAAAAGAAACATAGTTTTATTCTTAACAGCCAGGTGGCATTTGAGGTTTTGGGTCGCGTTGAGTATCTCGGAATTCTATGCACGACGGAGATTTTTCTGACTGCATGTGACAACGTTGGCATGAGTTTTTCTTCCTTTGAATGATCGATCGGTCGGGTCCTTTTATTCTTTTGATCTTCATTTTCTCCTCATTCTGTACATGATTATACCCAAAATCATTGCATCCGGGGTCATGTCTACTTTACTTCACACAGCCCGATGCAAGCGTTGACGGAAAATCGGAAATGTTTGAGCTGAGATGACGGGAGTTGCGTGAAAAATGTTTCCGATCGACGTCAGACATTAGTGAGGTTTAGCAGGCTACTTTTCTACTCACGTTGTACGTTTTCGCATTACGTTTGTTGTGATGTGAGCATGTGGTAGCATTTTTCTTCTCCGAGTATGTGCCGATTGTTAAAGATATTGGTAGGTAAGCAAAGGCTATTCCAGAGCCCCTGTTGATATAACAACAGCTTACCATTCTAAACAAAGATCCTGCTTTGAAGTTCATCGCCAGCAACGGCGGTACCATGATTACCTCAGCACGCGTACATAGCATTCAAGCATATCGGTTAGCTTTCAGTCGCTAGCTTACATCGCTCATGTCAGCAACTCAATGGATTGTACCTAGCATTTCGGACACGTACTGTTAAGGTTTTAAGGTAGGAATGGCTTCTATTCTCTTCAGCTTTATCTGTTTCAGTAAAAGACAATTCCGCCCTTTTTCTAGCATCAGTTCTCAGTCCTGTCATGAACCATCCACACAATCATGTTTAAGCCACCGTTTCACCGCGCGGAGTCTCAAACGATTCTGATCTCGGACATTCTCGTATATCAGTGGTTCTTCCCAGTTGTCAAGTAATTGTCCAGGCCCCCATCCGTGGTCACATGTATTGATAATGTAAGCTAAATGATGAAGGATGTCACCCGTATTCCTCCGAAATTTTCAAAGCCAAAATTCTTTTGGGACTGATGATGTTTCTTCATTTTGAGCAGAAAAAAAACAAGTGAAAAAAATATTTGGACTTAGAAATTTTTTCATCCTTCAGAGTTGAATTTTTTCATAATTTCAAAACTTCTGAAAAATTTTGAAAGCCGAAATTTTTTTGGGACTGATGATGGTTTTTCTTCATTGAAAATTTTATTCATCTGCAGCATGGCAAATTTGCCGCAATCAATTTCTTAACAGAAATCATGGATTTGTAACCTAGTGGGGCCTCGGAGACTAATATCGAATATATGAACCATCCGAACCCAGCCTCTGGCAGTACGACGTTAGCCAATCGCCTTTTGAAGCAGAAGGTTAAAATAATACCAACTCACAAAGAAAAAATACCATCTCAGTGTGGAATGACGAGTATTTTAGTCAAACCTTGAGCTAACACAACACGCTGGACCCATCTGGAAACGTAGCAACTCAGAATCGATGCTGATAAGCTAAACATCGCCGGCGACTGCTTGCTGTTTGCACTTGTAGCAGCGGTTAGATCAACAAAATGACTACACTGAATCGATGCTGAGAGTTTCAAGGCCGAGAAATATTGAGAGAGGAAGTTCGTTGGTAAACGCTCTGGTTGAACTTTTGTGCCAAAGCGGAGCTCTGTTCCTGTCCTCTCAGCAACACTATGCTCTGCCTTTAGCCCGTAACAACAATATAATTACTACATCTCTTGGGCCTCATAACAATAAAAGTGTATGGGGAATGTGATAGAATGAGCCCCGAAACGACCTTCTGCATTAATAGATGATAAATTGAACATTCATATACTAAGTGGTGCTAAATTCTCCAATAAAACATCGCTTAATGCGCTGAAGATTCGTTGAGAGTGTTGCGGGGTCGATGGAGTGGAGTTCAACAAAAACAACAGACGACAACAACAACATATGGCTGCATCTAAATGCTATCTTGACAACGTAGATGTTATGGCAGTAACTTGCAAAAACTAATGTGTTGCTGAAAGCGTTAACTGCATCAAAATTTATCAAATGTAAACATCATCTCGCCAAACTTCAAAAGCATCTCCTTCGTCCTTGACCTTGCTATTTTGACATCACCATGACACCGTATATATGCATTCCATTGATCATCCTGTCATTATGGCGCATCCTAGTTGGGCTCTTGAGTTGCAAGTGACAGCCACGAGTCATGGAGAGAATGGTTGATAAATCTTAATTGTTCTTCAAAGCTGCGTCGAAATTAACCCGTTTTGTCCATGATACAAATGAGAATAAAACAGTTAGTTTTCCCCTTTGCTACCAGGGGACTAGTCCTGGCTCGAGAGGGACGAGATTTCAGAAGTTCGTATGACGGCGATTTCCATTCAACCCCAGAATCCCCATTATGCAACTGCCAGTGAATTAAAGACCAATACCGTTTTCCCTATCAGCTCCCAACCGGCCTTAAATTGATTATTCGTCAGATTAATTCCCCATCACCTTTGATGAAATGACGGTATCATTCTTCATTTGTCAATCCTATTCATATTTAACCGCAAACCTATCAAGTGCGCCTTCGGGATGCGGTCGCATCTAAATCATTGACTCGATATATGATTCCCTTTTATGTTTGATGGAGTCGTATCACGTGACAGATTAGGATGAAGAGTACAGATGGTATATGATATTGGATTCGAATCAAAAATAAGAAACACTCGTCGATCAGCACCAATAGCCACCACAAGGCTCAGATACATACACAGGCCAATTAACTGTCACTGGCTTTCAATAATTCATACCCACTGCCAGTTATTTTGTATTGTAGCATTGTTCACGAATCATTAATGACGGTTTTGTATTGCCTCAGTAAGCAGAGCGCTGATTGCAGCATGATCAGAACAATGAACCGTAAACCCCTTTGTTTACATTGAGCTGGCCTTCGATGTTGTAATAACACACACAGCAAAAGTATGTTGACTACCTTGGTTGACTACATAACTTATCAGGCTTGATGCAGCCTAAATTTCATGCTTATGATATAGCATATTATCTCAACTCCACATAGACAAATCTAAAGACTACCATTTTGACCCCCAAGCTCCTGTCTACCGCCCTCTTTTGACAGAGCAGGTACCAGCAAACCTGACAGTGTGTCAGAAAGAGAAAAAGAACACAGTTCTCATAACCCATTTCAGCCATCATCGTAAACCATTAGCATTCTATTACCGAACGGAGCAAGGCAAACATGGCATCGTAAAGCAAAAGTATGGTTCCATAGTTTGTGTTTACCAGAACAGTGGCAGTAAATACAACAAATAAGAAAGTCCACCAAGACATCTGAAGAAAAGGCAACTCCGAGTTTACTATTCCATTAACGAGTACACTGCGTCATATTTGATGCAGCGTTCTCGCGACTGGTTTGTGATTGTGTGGAAAGCTGATTGTTGCAGCATTAATGGGAATCCGTGATTGTTACATCAGTGACGTAATCGGCGGTTGAACATAAGCGATTTCTTTTCGAACATTATATTCGCCTGTTACTGACATGTACGCTCTTGGTGAGAATCAGGTTCTTGCTACCGCTGCAATAATGAATCTGCTCCGTGTGATTGTGGGGCTGGAGATCAGACTTCAGCTCAGGTGCTTCCAACCTGCTCCCTGATGAAGGATAGAGAGGAATACTGGCCAAAGGACAACCCAACCTCTGGCTACAAAGCTCATGTACTTCAGACCTGCTCCCTTATGATTAATTTAGAGAGGAATACTGGCCAAAGGACACCACCCTGGCTACAAAGCTCTGGGGCTCAGTGCGGAAACTCTCTAGGACCGCTGACTTCGTTACCGAAAACTGACTGACTGTGTAGAGTGCATCTCAAAAATTCCGAACGCGGAAGAAGAAGAAGACAGACTTTGTGATGGTTTTCAAAGGAAACGTCACTAAACCATTTGATCAATTTGATCAATTTGAACATTGCACACAACTCGGCACCTCGCCACCAGCGCTAATTGCCGGGCTAATTGTAACTCCCAGAGGACAGATTATGAGTTAACAATTCCTTAATTGAGTCATTACCGCAGAGACCAATCAGATGTCATTAGCTTCAATTAGCAGCTTTATTATGATTCATGTGACTTAAGGAAGAGCGTAGTGGGGAACATACACAAGTTGTTCGATTACGAGATAATTACAATTCAATGCTCAGAATACTCTTTTGGGGACATTGAATCAGATACTCCTTCCTCGTGTATACAATAAGTATTGAAATATCGAGAGGCGGAGAATCTTGAGAACAACTGGTGCCATGATGCGATTGGCAAATGTCGGAACAAAATCACCAGATGTTATGTCTTGTTAGGCATGCGGATGACTGCGTTAGGAACACTTTTTCATGCTCACGCCTAACCGGATTCAATATCTGAAATGTTTGGTCCAACATCTGCTGATTGCGGTACATCAAGGTCCTCATCAGAGTATTTGGGGTCCACATGAGTCGACTGCAAGGCCAATGTCAAGGTCATGCAGCCTCTGTAGGGCAACATTAAAACTGGGTATCGGCAGTTTGTTTTTCCATCGTCCATGGCCAGTAGCCTATCCTACAAACAGTAACATGGTAGCAGGGCATAGTTTGATTTTCGGACAATTTCTCGCTATGTCGTGCCATTGCATGCATATACGTGAAATCTAATCTAAGTCTTGTCTCGCGAAAGGTAATCTAGGATAATTGAGATAACTCAACTCCTCAAACATGGTATTACCAGGACATGCAGTTCCGAGATCGCAACTGAGTCCCTTTAAAAACCTCCTACGAGATTGCCGGTTATCAAGTTGGGAAGTATAGACTGGTTGGAGAAAGATGGAATATGGCAAGAAAGCATTCGGTTCATTCCCATGCCGGCAACTCGCTGTTCTACAAAAGTGGGTTTTCGCCAAGCCACTCAAATTTCCAGTGTCCTTGTATCCCTGCGCGGGTTCCAGGCCGCCAGGTGAACACTCTACGGCGCTTAATGTCAAACCAAGCATTCTTGATGTATGCCGCGTATAAGTATTCCCGTTGGTAAACATTGTACATCTCGTAGACACCTCGATCCGTCGATGGTTCGATGCGCCATACCATCATATCGTCCCGTTCTTGGTTTTTTCTCCACGTAAAAACATGGCGGCGATCATCATCGTACGGCGATTGGGTGGCCGCATATAGGAACTCCTTCTGGTGTTCATTGTAGATGAAGAACTTCCGGTCACATTTATAATCGTAAGAGGTGGGAATAACCTTCCAGTAGCACATGCTGTCATAATTACCAGGTCCCCATGTGAATACGCTTCTCCTCTCCGCGTCGAACAGTTTGGCATCAGCCGCGTACAGGTACTCACGGGTGTTAACGTTGAATATTCGGCATATGAATCCCTTTTCGTTGGCCATGTTCTGCAAAAATACGATATTCATATGAAATCAAACATGCTAGTAGTCATCAAACAACATGTGGTTTTGAATGTGGTACATGTATGGTTAGAGGTGTTAATAGAATATTATTCCTCCTCTATTTGATGCCCTTAGGATGGATCAGTTTTGGACTAGGAGAGTAGACCAACTAGTATGTTGTAGAATTCCAAGTGTGTATCACAGCTACGTCTGCCATTAATATACATATATATACACTTGACGGTTTATTTATAAAGCACTCACAATTTTATCTTTTCTGGCAGAAAAAAATCAGAACGACTCGAAGTTGACCGAAAGTAAAAGTATAAGATATGACAAGGACAAAGAGCAATCGAGCTTTGAGCTTTGATATACTGTGCGTCCTTCAATCGACGTGCCTCAGACACAGATTTCCCACAATGCCAAATCATTGATTACCCATGCTAGAGTGGGTGAATAGATTTCTAGTAACAATAGACTCACCCGATCCCTTGTGACAGGTGATATTGAGGGGTGCAAGACGTGTCTAACACCCCTCTATAATGCATTTGTGAATAGATTCAGACGAGTCTATTGCAGCAGTTACTATCACATTCGATATTGGCTGATTGCTCTAAGATTCAAGACCTAGCCTTGTGCGAAAAATACTTACCTCGGCTACTTGTGCAGCAGATATTTCAAAAAGCTTGTTGAAATGAAAACACTTCCTGACGCTTGACTGGTGAATGCGCTGTGTATACGTGGATACGCGGGCCCTACGTTCGCCCTCGTCGAATGTTTTAAGTGATGTGTTGAGTTGATAACTAGATCAGACTGTTATATCTGTAATAATTTATGAACCGCCATCAAATTAAGGTCACTCTCTGCGTTGCGCTTTTAGTAGATTTCTATCTGATTCCTCTTCTTGTTTTAACTTCACCTTTGGCTACACTGCTCCCCCAAAATACCAGCTAGGCCCATAGACTATATACGTTTACCACATAGGCTAGCGGTGTTGCTATCGTGTAGCGGCAGCACCAAACGAACGATTTGTTTCGCAAATAACACCAATCTCGGGACTGAGAGTCAAAACGTGAACAACAATCCAAGTTACCTGAATAGAATCTGCAGAGAAGCCAGTCACAAAATGAGAGGACTGTGCTTCCATTTGCCTCCTAGACCAGAAGAGACCAAATCTACCCAATGGCGAGACTAGCAGATTGCAGAGAAGCCACTGTCTCTCACCATATCACCAAGGGCAGCACTGTCCATAACTAGAGATTCCACAAGACGTTATAATGGAAAGAGCATAATGTAAGAAGATATTCTCAGTCTACCTGTTGGAATAGTGACTTGGCAAACAACCCATCATCTGGCCATGTTCATTCAGTGTACCTACATCCGCACTAAACGCTGGTAACCATGTACGTAATGTACATACTGCACATATGCATTTGGTTCTATCCTTCAACTGAAGAATATACCACTTGTTGTTTTGTGATCTTGAAATCCAGTTTTTAAAGTTCGTATCAATGCTCGCACAGTAACACTCTATCTTTTCATATAGTCCACCTGTACACGCCCGATGTCGTCAAGTAATATAGCCGTTTCTTGATCTGAATCAGTCACGTTGAGTCAATATGGACTTAAATCACAGACGGCTCTCGCCATATCAGCTACGAATCAACAGGTTTATATGACAAATGTCACCGCTTGGACTCATGCAGACATCTTGACCCTCAATGTATTGACATTGCTCAGTGTATAGTACCCCCAGGTATATGGCACGGCTTAACCCGACGGCCATGAGGGAATTCCTTTATGGCCCAGTGGTTGGCGCGTTGGCCCCAGAGTGGAAGTTAAGCAACGTTGCGCGCGGTCAACCTTTGGATCGGTGACCTGCACGTACAATATACTCAGCTTCCCGACAACGCGCAGGCGGAGGCTGCTGGGAGTTCAGTATGCATACAGGAGTGAACGCAATGTCATAGCAAGAAAAGAACTTTTTTTTTTTTTTTTTTTTTTTTTTTTTTTTTTTTTTTTTTTTTTCCATACAAAATTCTTTTTCGAGATTTTATTTTTGGTGAACAGTTGACTGTTTGCTGATATGACGTCAGTTGAATATGAACTTTTAAGTTCTTTTAGAGCATATTTTCAATTTTTTTCTTCTCTCTAGATATTTTAATTTTTGGTGAAAATTGTTTATTGTTATAGCGTCCGTTTCACATGCTTTACACTCACATTTACGTGCATTCACTGTACATATTGCATGAATAAAGCACGAGTTGATGGCCGAAACACATCTACGCAAACGAATTGAAAGTTTTAATTACTCTCGAAATAAAACATGACTCAGATAAAACCTCCAACATCATGTCATACTGGTGCACTGATGAATAAATCAGAATCTGGTTCTCCTCGGCAGGTGCTTGACTTGAAATGTAAATCAAACCACCTTTTTTAATGAATAACTTCATTGATATTCTATATCAAGTGAAAACAAATATTTCGCCTCCTCTTCTAATGGGCGACGAAACCACAACTGAAGGACTCATAGGATCAATCGATTGAGGTATGGCGAAGTGCAGAAAGGAGGACATTTTTTTAAGTCTGGGGGATTTATAAACATCGGGAGATGTTAATATGAAATGCGTTACCATCGGAAAGATGTTAATTTAAAGTTACGCTTCATATTTCTTAATCAGTGTAGGTTTTTCCAGTTTTAATGTACAGGACAGTCAGTTCTGGTGAATATAATGGGAGAAGTTACGGAGTTGCAGTGTGGGTTTATTGTTGTGTCAGCAATGTCTGTGTGAAAGCAGTATCTTGTATGTGATAGGAAGTAAACCTATAGGCATGATGGCTACATAGACATGCGTTAATCCTACCCATACAAACACGAGGCAGAGAATTGTGAAAATGAGCTCAGGTCTAGAGATGCGTGCATTCATCATAACCATACTCATGGTAAAAGAACGCTGTTCATTAGTATAGTGCACGTTTTCCATACCAATATCCACATTTAAGATCAGATTGCAGTGATAATGTGTAGAAGACGTTGGTCAGCATCTGTTGAAATCAACCCAATGAATATACACCAACAATGTGGCAAATATGTCTGCATGATAGCGATAATTATGGTTTTGTTGCTCAGAGTTGAGACACGACAGGTGCTGCCAGTACGAAGCTCTCCTTGACAACTTGTGCTTGCGTCTAGATAGATGAATAGGGAAAGCAAGATGTATTATAATGTCTTGAATTCAGGAATTCCTCGAGAAATCAGCAATGGTTTGCCGGTGTAGTGGTAAAAATTGACCGAACCGTTTCAGAACCTGACCCGAGTTCACGGAATAGTTTTGCCTGGCCTTGCCAACCCAGCCAGGTAGCCATCAGAAGCTAAACTGCAGGTTTCTCCTCGTCAGCTATTTAGCTAACCTCGTTTGCTATATTCAGCACCAGAACGAAAGGAAGGCGTGAACACTCACGGCCGTGTATTATTTTCTGTTTGCAGTGAGGGAGAGGTATCTCCGAGAGCCAATCCACATTCGTAGAAAACACGAGTAGCCGCGGACCCGTGCGTGACAATTGCCCTTTCTCAAGGGAATTTGGAGTACGTCTGTCGGGGCCCGGATCACGAAATTCGATCTAGGCGGAACGGATTTTGAGATTTCACTCGTGTTTACTGCTATTACTTCAACATGATAGGTGAGCTACGTAATTTCCCTTAAATTTTCTTTCCAGTTCCGCCAGCTTGAGGGTTTATGCATTGCCTTGACGTATATTTTGTAGGTAACTGGATTTTCCGATCCCTTGGCTCAGTTGGTTAGAGGACTTGGCTTAAGGGTTTGGCACTTTTGAAAGTCGTTGGATAACTTTGATCTAGAATATCGAAATGCATTTAACCTTTTACCTGTGTACGTTTCAGCAAACTTTATTTGGATTTCGTGTACATTTGTCCGCTGTTGTGAATGTAAAGCATAGTAAAGTTAGGGTGCAGCGAAAATGAATATGTTACGTGAATAATTCAATACTTTGAATGACCTGAAGGTATAAAGGCAACTGGAAGCAGATTATGTAGAAAGATTATATTTGGATGTAACAGAACTGGGTACTTCAGATCTATTAATTGGCTCTTGTTTAATGAAGATATTTTCAAGGTCCCTCTGGGCCACTATGCTAAAAAATCTAACCCTTACAGAATTGTTCAAGTTGAAAAGAAGATATTATATCTTACGATTATCCAACGAAACCAGTTTTTTACTGTCAGGATAATTGGACTTCATGTTGAAATTTCGTACTGAAATTCTAAGATGGCTGCATGCCATGAAATTGAGAAGCTTGATATCAACCTGATACGTTAGTATGTTTGTGAACGGATGGTGTTTCCTGATGGTGTTTCCAGTTGTGTCTTCGCCTTTGTTTGTTGACCAAAGTATGTAATACGCCAATGGGTGAATGTTCCTTGGTGATAACGCATGTCCGCCTTCGCCATTTATCTACATTTTTCAGTATCAAAGATTATACTTTCGGCGCCAAGATAAACGGCCAATGGTAGCTTCGCATATTTGGAATATGTGCAGGGGCACTGGGGGGCGAAACTGATAGTTGGCGAAATCAAATGTTCATACTTACAATCAGAGATTGGTTCTTGCTAATGCAATGAAGATTTGCCATGTATTCGAACTCTTTGAGTCTTTGCAGTCAGAATACTTCTGATTGTCTGTTCGTATACTGGTCGTATCAGCCAACCTGTCAGTTTTCTCTCTTATTTTTCAGGTTTTTCGCAATTCGAATGGACACTCTGACGACAGTCGTCACGTGATAACAAAATGATGAATAGATTCTCTTGAGACGATTGCGCAATGAGTTCCAAGCATGACAGATCAAGTTCGGTCAGTTGTGCCAAATTTGAGCCGCAGACTTGGCGAAAGGACAGATGCAAGCGATGTTTTAGACTTGAACATCAGCACGGTGGAACAGACGACAATTCGGCTGTTCCGAAAGTGGAGAAAGCTAGTTCGAAAGAAGAAGGAGCAGAGGCTCCAAAACCTCAACTAGGCGGTTTCAGCGGTAGGGGGCGCCCGCGGGCGGAGAGTGTTGATTCCGCAACGACCGCCGATTCAAAACTGTTGGTGGATGTTTCTAAATTGCGGACTAGTACCGACGAGAAAGAGGGGAATACAAAACAGTCGACTGGCAGCTCGCCGAATAAGCTACCTGTTGATCTAGATAAATCTAATGCTAATGCTAGGCCTACCTCAACATTGAAGGGTGATAGTGAAACACGAACTGGGGGAGGGGAGAAAACGGAAAACCTTGCCAGGCCTCTACGTAATGATGACATTCCAGTTTCTTCTTCGCCCTGTAAAGAACCTCAGGCAAACACTAGCGCAAAAATAGATACAAGAGGTAGCACGTCTGCAGGAAGCACTGTTGCCAATGCGAAGCAGACGGTACAAGATGGTGCTAGGCAACAGGTCCCTGTGGTAACCAGTCCCTCAAAACCGGAGGGCGAAGGAGGTACCACATCGATGAGTAGATCAACTGGTCCACAAAAATCATCCGGCAAAGATGCTTTGAAATCTGGGAATACGACGATTGATTCAAGTTCTCAAAAGTCTTCAACCGCCGGCGAAAAGCAACTGGATAGGCCTGCTGATAAGACGGGTGGAAAAGTAAAAGCTGTTGGGGCATCGAAACCGGTTGATCCCGGTACGAAATCTACTGCTGATTCTAGTTCAACGTCAGGGAGTGCGAAGGTGGCTGGGAAGTATGTACAGGACGATACTGACGTGGACTTGGATTCTATACAAAAGAACTTGGAGCGGTATAGACAGGAGTTGAATGAGCCCCCTGGCCGGGAGAAGAACCTGGACAGGATTACGAAGGGTTTGGCTCTGCTGAAGCAGGAACGGACTAGTCCCGAGGCGAGTCCTGGCCCCGCCCGGGCTCTCTCCGCTAGCAAGCGCAGTCCCTCTCCAACTGGATTGAAATCCAAACCGATTTCGGTCAAGACAAAGGACCTAAAGCAAGAGGATTCGGACTCAACTAGCCCAGAGTCCCCGGGCAATATAGGTCTCAGTCTAGACAGTACGATCATTATCGAGAGTACGAAGTTTAAGAATGGGAAATTAGGAGAGAAGGGGGCGAAAGTGCCCGCGAATCCGAGAGCCGGAGTCAAGGAAACGGATCTGGACGCGGCGTTGGCAACGCAGCAGGCAAAGGAGAGGCTGCATGCGGAGAGAGAGGCCAAGGGGAAAGGACGCAAGGAAGATATTGATCTGACATACGTCGGCGACTTGGAGGACGATCTGTTTGAGTTGGAGGACAAGTGCGATGCCCTGGAGAAGGAAAACAGGACTTTAAAGCGAGAGCTATCTGAGACGGAGCTGAAACAAGACGATTCGCAAAAACGGCTTGAACATTTGCGCATGCGCTACGAGCAGGTCGAGGAAAAGAAGGCTCTGCTGGAGGAGGAGAATCGTCTGTTGAGTGAGCAGATGTCATCGTCTGGACCGGGGCGATTTTCTCCTGATTCGGATAGGCCCAGAGATACGATTGAGATGGAGGATAAACTCAAGGAGACGGAGTTGGTTTGCGAGATTCTGAAGGAGGAGAATGAGGAGCTTAGGAACGAGATTGAGGAGATGAGGTTGGAAATGGAGGAGATGCATGATCACTTCCGGGATGAGGAGGAGGCCATTGCTTTCCGAGAATTACAAAAAGAACTCGAAATCACCGCGAAAAATTGCCGGATTTTGCAATTTAAATTACGGAAATCTGAACGAAAGAACGAACAGATTGAAAATGAACGACAGGATTACGAGGATAAGGTCAGGAAAATGGAGGCCCAATTTCAGAGTGCAGACGACAAGTTGCATATCCGGGAACTCGAAGAGGAACTGCGAATGGCAAAAGAGGTTTCTGTACGTCTCCATGACGAGTTGGAATTCGTTGAAGACAAGCGCACGAAATTTGAAGACGAGAACGCGCGGCTGAATGAGAGGTTGAAGATGTCGGATAATGAACGGGTAACTCTGGAGAACCAGCTCGAGCGATTGCGCAATGACGTGAGTAGTTTTCCGCCATCTTGGTTTGTTTGTCAACCTCGTTTCAAGTGTTAGCTAACTTCATTTATCAAGACGATTCAACTATTACATCGTTTTGGATCTAATTATTGGCATGTCAACTCACAAAACACTATACTTGCAAAATGTTTTATGGACATTCCCTAAGGATGAGACCAAAGCACTGGAACGAGGTTGTCATTTTCTTCACTTCACTTCCAGATACAGTTAGTAGAATTGTCAATACAAAGTGGCAACCATGGTGTTTAACATTTTACCGATTTCCCTACGCGGCGTTTAGTTTATGATTTATAACTTGGCAAAAGTTGTCAACCTCGGAGGCAAAACTGTACAGTACCAGCAAAGACTTATAAGCACACTCAAATCTCCACCTCCGGCGGAACCGTGCTACGTAATTAGAAACAATGGTTTGTCAGCTACAGGCGCGAGACCGTCACCGAGAAATGACATTTCTTTAGATACATTGGTTTGATGAATAGATTGGGTTCCTATGGCAGCGAAGACGTAGGCGATGTCAGGTTGTGCTTCCAGTTAAAGGGTGAATCACTTTTTTTCACAGTTGTCAATAATGTGTTAACATGTGAACCCATAAGGTCAGTCACTAGTTTACCCTCACATGCTAGTTTGGGTAGACCAATGGATGTGGAACAGTCTCCGATAACAGTTTATTTCGAATTCTCAATTTCTGCATTGAGCGTCCATGATTCGGCTGCGTACAGAAACACGGACAAGCGAGCGAAGCAAGAAGAGTTATATCGCTTCGCTATGAATGAATGGTAACCATCTCATCACAGCTACAGCCTCGAGCTCTATATCTCGGTCTATTTCCACCACGACCACCTTCTTCACTGAATACAAACATAGGTAGAATATAAAAAATAGATAAAACAACCTGATGGACTGAACGCGTCTTCAACTTTTGTAGAGTGGCTTTGTATACCCATAGATCGCATCCTACATTCTATGGTTAATCATTTCAATGCTAAAGCAAATGCAATATGGTAATAAGTTTGTTGAAATATCTTGAATTCGAGGCAGCTTATCCCAAAGCAACGGCCATTGGCCCTTCAGCTGTTATCAGTAAAATTCAGATGAGGACGTTGAGCCTCTCACCGATTTTCTCTCTTGCACATAAAATGATTGTCTAGGTGCTGGTTAGATTACGTTATGGGAGTTGTTGGTCAAGTAGACCTTTTGACTTGGAAAGGGTAAAACTGCCATATCTGTCATAATGGACTTGCAGTCTCATATTCGACATCACGCCAAAGAGGGAGAAATCCCACTGTGCGTATCCCGCGGTGTGTCTCGAAGAAATGATTACTTTTCCCTCGGAATAAATAATGTACTGGTTCTCCTTCACAGCTAAACCAGTGGCTCATTACCAGCTTAGTGCACCTGGTTGCAGTCAACCTTTACTCTACCATACATATTTATAGCCCATGGTCGAGTCTTGGTATGTACATCTGGCCGCAGATAACCTTTACGAAGACTTATAATGTCGGCCATATTGGATTCCATGATATGTGATAAATCTATCCAACGAAGCGTAGAATCACCTTTACTCTGCCTCATAAGGTTACTGCAGCAGCAATCCGACCTTACATGTTTCCACCTGCAAAAACCAAGTCCGGGCAAAACAAGTGAAACATTTTGCAGATCTTGACGATCAGGTTTCTGGTGATTGCTCATCCGGCAGCAGTGTTTATTACTTGACGCCTCTTCTATGCATTGCATATCTCATTTCTTAATCTGCGCTTCAAATCAGTGACTGTTGAGGGTACTTTCTGGCGCTTGCTTCCGGAGGCTACGCTCATACCGATGAAACATTTACACCATACACAGTACACCATGCACTGCGAACGCAGGCAAGTTCATAAATACTTGAAGAAATAAAGGCAAAGCCATGAGGTACAGGTGGCGGTAATAGGCCTACGTTCTAGATAGTTACAACCAGCAGTGTATGACCGGTCTGACTGTTGTTACAACGGATATCAGGAGTACATCAGGTAGAGGTGCAGAAGCACTTGCTCGGCGGTTTACCATTCTAATGCGACCTGAAGAACGGGGCATTAACCCTACCGCTCCAGCATCTAACTACAAAATGGGGAATAAATCCTCTCCAAACATGCCAAACCAGTACCTTGAAGCAGAATCGGCTGAGTTAAGAGTCTCGCTTCCCGCAGCAGAAGGGAGAAAATAGTTCTTCTCCCTGGGTTCAGCCTTTGCTGAAAGAAATGAGAATGCGGCCCAAATGCCCATTGTTTTCTTTCCGTGTATCCACTACTCGCTTGGCATCACAATTCCTAATTAGACACAAAGAGCGACATCACATAAAACGCCTTCCAATGGCACCTTCACTTTCACTGGGGACTGATCTTGTCTCCGTATGATCAAAGTGAGCTTCTTCCTCAGTCACTTATGCACTGTCTCGCCCCAAGGAACCATCCTGATCATGGTCGGAACCCGGAAATTAAGCGAACATTAAAGTGAACCTATCCCCAACAACAGGAGGCAGAGGCTGACAACACAAAATCTCTACATATTCTCTGTTGAAACCAATGATTGATAGAGGAAGGCACGTGATGTTCATTGACCGCTTCACGCCTTCAAAGATGTCGAGTTCAGATAGATTGACCGTTGAAACAAAATGGTGTTCAAGATCAAAATATTTTCCAGCGAGACTCATCCCCAGTCATTAAACGTGCATCCGGGATATTAGATGCAGGTAGCAATAGTTACAAACAGTAGTCTAACTAAGAATATCTTAATGATATTGACTTTGGAAATAAATAAATATTGTGACGGGAGCAGTTGGCGCAGGTAGATACAGTGAATCATGAGAAACTGTATAATATGACTATGTGTGTTCACCATATGTACGGAAAAAGTAATTGAGTAAGTCTGAGGTACAGTCTGGTAAGAATTAAGTGGCCACAGTCATTCGTAATACCAAAATTGTATTGCCAGCAAATGTTTAAAATGGCCGATTATCATAGTTGTTGTCGTTTCAGATGGACCGTCTCCGCGCCGACCTGATCGAGCAAAACGCCGACGCACGGTCAGATATCACCATAACAGGGGGACCAACGATTAGCATCACACAACCGGATGAACTAGGAGACCTACCGGGAGGTCTTCGCCCAAGAGCAGTGAGTAATGGGTTCGATCTCTCTGTGTGACATTCCGGGGCGAGCAGCTGGGGAGTCGATGCGCAACTGGGCGAATGTGACAGTAAAACTACTCCCAGTTCACAGTTCAGTTTTGATCAGGCGCTGGCAGAGAGTACAAAGGTCATGATTTCGCCCAGCTTGTGCGTGACCTCAAAGACAGCAAGAAGAGCGAATGTTAGCTTCAATTCATCCTGTGACGATAGATCTGACCCAGAATATTCCTGACCTCTGACCTCTGACATTTCAGCCATCATTGACGTCGGGCAGCCGGCAGAGCAGTACGGAGCATGACATAGCCCAGCTCATGCGCGATCTCAGCGACAGCAAGGAACGGGAGTTGGATATGAAGGACCAGTTGAGATTCGCCGAAGAAGAAATCAAAGTAAGGCGGCAGTTTTATATCCTTTTGTTTCACCACTGTCCACAATGCTTCTTCAGGACTGATGTTGTTTACGTCTGCTCTCGCAACCTGCTGTGAGAAGACAGTTGGCATTGTCCATACCGCCAGGTCCTACGTGTGTGATAAGTTGCGAGAACATACGTGAACACGTCAGTCTGGAAGAAGCCACTGTGGACGATGGTGAAACTGTTGGCAGTAATGTGAGTCCAGGGAACAGATTGAACGTCACCGTGTTATTTTGTATAAACGCCTGGATGACTGAAAGTATACATCAGTATGAACTTGACGTGTCACTTTGAATTTCTCTTCCAGGTCACCCGAAAAAAGCTACAAGAGCTCGAGGAAGAGAACGAAAGTATCGTCCTACAATTACGAAAGATGTCGTCTGCCAACAGAAAACCAAAACATTCCCCCGCATCGGAAACGGAAACCAGCGACTCTGAAGCGGAAATAGATCCAAAGATCCAAATGGAGCTAGCGGAACAGGAAATGAACGTTTTGCGACGCAAGATGGCGGAGGTCGAAAAGCAGAACGAATCTCTCGGGAAAGAGATGACGATCTTGCAGCAGCGTTTGACTGAGAAGGAACGGGAGGTGTTCGATCTGCTCCAGGGTGAGGGTGGGAATACGTTAGCACGGCGTACAACAGCCCTGAACCAGGAGATTGAACAGCTCAAGTGGAAGTTGATCGAAAAGGATCGTGAGATTGATAGACTTTCTCGGTTGGCGCGGACTACGAAGAATCCACAAGCAAAGTTGAAGAAGAGTCGGTCTTTAGACTCTGACACGGTTGACTTGAAGCGGCAATTGGAGTTGGTGTCCAGGGAGGCGGCGGTGCTTCAGGAAAAGCTCCGCCAGTTGGAGGACGAAAATGAGAAATTGACATCGGATAACAACAAATTGCTGCTGATTGCTAAGAAGCGCGTTCCTCTGATGACGGTGGATGACCCCAGGGTCGAGAACTGCGTCCTGAAAGACAAGATGGAATACCTGCAGATGGAAAACGCGAGATTGAAGGACAATCTGAAGAACGCGCAGGGATCTAGTAACGGAGGTGATTCGGCGGAAGCAGTGCCTTTGGAAGATCGGAAAGCGGAGGAATCCCAGGCCAAAGAGAAGTTGCGTTCTGCGCAGGAAGAGATTGCTCTCCTGCGTAAACGCGTCACGGAGGCGGAGAAAGAGCATAGCACATTTTTGGATAAGATTCGGAAACGACGAGAGAAGGCCAAGAATCTGCATAATCTTGATATGAATGAGCTGAAGGACGAGATCGAGGAGTTGGATGATGAAATTAGTAGGTATACTCACAAACGTAGTACAATGTACAAGGTCTACTTCCAGCAAACCACCAAAAGGTCACTATGTGATGTCCATAGACCTGATCATAAGCCAGTTTTGGGGTATAAACCCAAATACGCCAATTTGGATAACTGTTAGCTTTCCATTCCAGGCGAGCTCCGTCAGATCGTCAAGGCCAAGGACGACGCTAACAACAGAATGGAGCGTGACCTTGAAGATGCCAAGGAAAAGTGCGATGACCTGGAACTCAAGTTTAAAAAGAAGGAGAAGAATCTTCTCGAAGAGATTATGATGTTGGACCAGAAAAACGACATCTTGAGCAACCTTCTCGAAGCGGCGCGGACACCATCAGATGCGGAAAGTTCGTAAGTATCGGAACACGAGGAAGCCTCGTTGTGGCTGCGGTGCTCGGCCATCTTCTGGCTTTGACATGTGAATCTGTATATCGTTTTTTAGTGTTTCCGTTTCTTAGTGTTTCCCCCATTAGTTGGGAACGCTGAAAGACAGATTGACACGTTTCCTTCTATCAAAGGTCATGTTCTCGCCCACTGTCTGCTGTTGGAAGCGCTGAACAGCACTACTAATAGTCTGCGGATATGACCTTTGGGATGACCATAGCCATGGCCATCTTTCGCGCTTCTGTGAACAATCATTCCTTAAACTATGGTCACACACAGACCCATATCGGCTGGTTTAAATTTGATATTCAAACCGTGTACTGTCTTCATATCCAGCTCTAGTGTAACCAGCTTCTTTGCCTCGGAAAGGAGAAGCACCATCGATCGTAGCCCCAGCATTCCCAGTGACGTCAGTGTCGGGAGCGATGACGTATTCAACGCAGAAATGGACGCCAAAAGTCGGGAGGAAGCTGAGATACAGGTGAGTGGGGAATACCTGAGACAGATTTGCCACACAGAGTTACCCCACTTTAGACAACAGTCAGTTCCCTGAGCCGACAGCCTTCCGACGTCTTCCGACAGCTTCCTCTACTTTTCTGATGCACCTTCAGGTTACTTGTTGTTCCCTGGTAGCGTACCTGAGGACGGAAAAAAGAGGAACTGGGCGTAGCCGATCATCACCACCTGTTGACCAGCTTGCACCTTTGGTATCTCATGTTTTGATATTTTCATAGTTGACCATATTTACTATGCACCACATTTCTCCTCAGCGCAAGTTCAAGATGCGGATAAACTACCTTGAGAAGCTCCTAGAGGAAGAGAGAAGCAAGGCTGATCTCACGCCTCCGGTCTCACCGGCCGCCACCAGCACCCCGACAGATGACCTTGCAAAGGAGAAGGAAGTACTCCAGAAGGAGGTGAGTAAGCAGGGTGACAGGAAATTCCGTCCCTTGGAGAAATAACTGGGGTGCAAACGATTCTGGTTTAAAGATATTGGGGTAGTGATTCTCAAGTGTGACAGCAGTTTTGTCAATTGTGTCGGTCTGTTCGCCACAATCGCCTAATTCAGCAACACCGAACCTATACTCACCTCCCATGCCACGATTTGTCTACGATTTCGTCAGATCTACCTACTTTCACCCACCAAATACGTATATTTCATTTCACCTCGCCACATTCTTTACCCGCCATCTTGTTGACCTTGACCTCTCTGTGACCTTGACCCGCATGACCTTGACCTTTCTTCCTCTGCAGCTCAACTCGTGCAGACGGCAGCTCACAGATGCCAACAAACAGGTTCAGCACCTCAACGAACGCTTATCACGTGTTCAACTTACCCACGAGTCAATCAGGGGTGATTTTGAATCAGTCACGCAAGAGGTAACCGTCAAAAAGTAGTACTTACGAGGGGAGAGTATGAGTTTATCTGCTCTCTTAAAAGAGGAGATGCATTCTAAACCTATGTGTTCGTGGCACAGTTACATGGACTATAGGCATAGTCATTTGGCATATAACTGTACCCAAATATTGCCAGTCATGGCAGCTTTGATCCCGTGCTTTGGTTGCTTGGGCTTTGGGGGAAGAGTCTCAAAATTCGATGACATATTTTATGTTCCACTCAAAATCAGAGAATCGCTGAACTTCGGCCTTGTTACTTCAGCTTGAATACGAACGCCATCGCCGAAAGGAGCTGGACAAAGTCAAAATGGCTGAAGATGTTGTGCAGAAGAAGGAACGCGAAGAGTTATTGAAACGACTCGAGACCTACAAGAAGAAGACTGAGGATCTGTATGGAGAGCTGCGGAAGCTGCAGTCCAATATGGAGCGCCATCGCGGAGAGGTAGGTGGACATGCGCATGCGTGAGTTCAGGCAAGAGTTGGCAACCAACTGATCATTGGATAACATGCACACATCCCGTCTTCACTGAACCTGAAATGTTCGAAATGCTACCTGTATTTCCCATTTCAACTTCTCTCTCCTAAATTTTATGTCGTCACTTCCGTTTTAGCTGCAAGCAGACGAGAAGTCACGTGAGGAATTCCAGCGGCAGATCGAACTCGGGCGAGAAGAGACAGCGCATTACAAACAACAGACTGACGAACTCAAGACAAAGTTGCACGAGGTATGTGATCTCTCAAAGAGCTAACGAGATAACGCTTTTCTGTTCCAAGTGTATGACATGTTCGCCAACTAAAACTTCAAAGAACACTTTTCAAGCCAATAGCATCTCTAGTTTCTAATTCCGATATTTCTCTACGTTCCTTTTAAGGCGGCCCAATCCGTCTCCTCAAAAGACTACGGATGGCAGCGCCAGAAATCAGAGCTAGAAATGAAAGTCAAATCAGTGGAAGACCAACTTTTCACGAAGGATGACATCATTGGGCGGAAGGTTGAACTCCTTGAGCAGAAAGAACTGATAATAAGACAGAAAGACTCGACCATCTCTGCCAAGGATGAGACCATTACCCAGAAGGACCAGCTGTTGAGGCAGAAGGAAGACATTATTAGGAAGTATGAAGGTATGTCATAAACAAAGTTTACCACCTTGGTTCGAATGACGCTGATCAAGGGAATTGCATTATGAAGAAAACTAATTCCAATGTCATCCATATTTCAGGCTCGACGAAACAACGCGAGAATGAGATGCAGAAGCTACGAGATCAGGTCTCGCAACGAGATTCCTCCATCAAGCAACAGGAGGACAGAATCAGACAATATGGCGACCTGATGCGGCAAAGGGACGATCGTCTGCGCGAAAAGGACGACATACTCCACACACTTAATCTCAAACTTCAAAACAAGGAGAAGGAATTATCCGACAAAGAACAGAGCTTGAAATCCATGAATGAAAAAATTAACGAAAAGGAACAGGATATAAAACGGCTGCAGACGCGTGTGATTGAAAAGCGGCGCGTGACCTTTGGGGATGATCTAAAACAACAACAAATTGACCTTGAGCATAAAGTGGATGTATTGACCGCTGAACGTGATCGTGCTGTGTCAGAGTCTAAAGCTATGAGGGATCAGCGTGGCGCGCAGGAAAGAGAGATGAAGAGGATACAAATGGAAGCCCAGCAGCTGCGAGATAAGCTGAGAATTCATGAGATTTCGAGAACTTTTGGTGATTCTAAAGGTAGCCATCTTCTCTATCCTACTTTTCTGCGCATCGTTTGATAGCTTCTTTTCTTCGTCTTCTTCATTTGTTCGTCATTTCGTTCCATTTCTCTTCCAGCCGTCCGAACTCTCGTCGACGAGAAAGAAAAGTTACTCAAAGAGAAGTCTCGTCTGCAAATGGAGATCCAAGCGATGACGTCACACCGGGGGATGGACAAGGATAAACTGGAGACCATATTGCAGGAGAAGGAGAACCTTCTGCATGAAACCAAAGATCTGAATGACCGGCTACAGATGGAAATTAGGATGCTGAATACAAAGGTTAGCCGAAATGTTGATTTCATTTTGGTCCAGACTTGGGTGATTCTTCAATTGAACCACGCCTCATATCAGTTCATATCTTCCGATTCGAAATACATGTAGTACTGTTTCAAACCATACATATGTACAAATAAATGTTGATGATTACCATTTCAGCTTGAAGACACCAAGCTTGCACTGACAGACGCCAACGACCGAGAAGATCACCTTAGCAACCAAATCAGCAAAATGGAACAAAATGCAAAAGTCGAGAGGGAAAGTCTCGAGAAACGGCTCTCGCGAGACGAGAAACTCTACGAAATCGAGGCTACGGCCATGCGGGCCAATCACAACAGTAGAATAAACTCACTGCAGACAGAAATCAATCGGCTACAGTCATATGTCAATCAACTGACATCATCAGACCAATTGAAGCATTCGTTAATTGATGAATTAGAAACGAGTCTGTTGATTGTTCGGAAGAAGTATAACGACGACTGTGAGGACTGGGAGCTTGAGAAAAGTGACTTGCTTCGGAAGTTGAAACAGGTAATTCTCGTCATGAACCGGACATTTCTTTCCCGAGGAGCTAAAAACTAAACTATCGTCCTATCGATACTGGGCTGGGTAGTTATACCTCTGATCTTGCTACGCTCTGCTAGTCTACGTGCTGCTCATATCAACAACTGGGTTTTGCTCACTTCAAAGTAATGCGGCTGATGGTGATACAAGTTTGGCATCACTGACGAATTTGAAGCACAGATCCGTGTCGGAACACGACACAAACTGATATAGAAGGAACAATACTTAAGAAGAAGGTCTCCCTTTTGACAGGCGAGGGTGTCTATAAACTGCATAAAGACGGCTTTTCCATATACCTTTCCAGGTCGACCACCGACGGAAGGACATACAGGGCCACCTCAAGCAGATCGAGGAGCTGAAGTGCTCTATCACGGAGGCAGAAGGGCGATATAATGATCTCAGGAACAACTATACTGCTGATAAAAACAAGTGGGAAAATGAGAAGCTGGAGCTGCAAGCTAAAATCAACCAGGTTGGTCTCCTGCTAGAGTCTGAATAACATTCTAGGAAGTAATCTGTTATCTCGTGTAGTCTCAAGTCATTACTTGTGTGTAACAAATTGTATGTGGAAGAAGAGATCACCTACATGCAGGTTGCTGGCCAGACTCACTTGAAAGCATGGAAATCGCCGGCAAATGAAGCGTTGTGTTTCTCCTTCCTTTCTTCCAGCTTGAAGAACTCATGAAGATACCCAAGGAACAGCCAAACAAGTTCAAAGAACTCAAACAAAAGCTCCAGAAACACACACGCCAAGAACTCCAGATGGAAAAGGAAAGAGCCGAGCACAAACGTCTTTTATCGGAAGCTCAGGAACTAGCCAACAACCTCCAAGAACAGTTACGGATCTCGGAGACGAAGCGGTCCAATGAGAAGCGGGATCTCATCATGAAACATTCGCAGAGGCAGTTGGATTGGGAGTCAGAGAGGGAAGACCTTGAGATCAGAGTGACAGAGGTGAGTGTTGACATGGTGGAGAGGCTTTTCGTAGTAGAGATTGGTGGCAAATCAGAAACTCGGTCCTATTGTGACGCATTCGCAAAGGCAGCTGGGCAGTGGGAGTCAGAGAGGGGGAATCTCGAGATCAGAGTGAAGAGGTGATTGGCTACCGTCCTTGATCACTAGTTTCTGAAGTGAATGATGCTCTGCTCCGCTTCATAGAGATTTTCAAGTTTTACCACACATAATATGGACTTGCAACTTCATTTATTTTCCTTAGCTTGAAACCCGTGCTCGGCAGTTCGCCTTTCTCAATGCCAAGTACCTGGAGCTGGAGCGGAAGTACCGCATCGACCAGGAGGGATGGCGACACGAGAAGAATACGCTCCTAGCATACATGGAACAAACTAAAGAGCAGTTGGTTACGGAGAGAGCGAAGTTGGACGAGGTTGTATGTGAGGTTGGTATTCGATTTTTTACACGTTAACTACTGACAGAGAGTGCAACAGTCAAAGCTAAGCCTTGATGTGAGGGATGGTCTACAATCCATGGTGGTCAAGATTCCCCTACCGCCACTGTGAGGGGAGGTTGCTATGCCCAGAAAACTGGTCCCACACGGCGACGAGCAGGGTTTCAGAATGCCTACAGTCACCCCTTCCTCGATTTAGAGAATCGCGTTACATTTCAGATCAAGAAAGTCCGAGATTTGGCTCCGGTTGTTGAAGAGATGCAAAAGGAGGAAGAGAAAGTGAAAGAATCGGTGGAAACAGAAAAGATTTATGATGAAAAGAAAGAGGAGATTCGAAGCATTATGAAGGGCAAGGCCATATCACGCGAGAAACCGCGAGATCCTGAGAAGGAGAGCTTCCAGTTGAAGAAGACGCTGGATGAGGTGAGATTGTGTAAAATGGCTCCAACTTTTACAGAGATGAGGCGTAGTGATGGTGATAAAGACTAAATCCAACCTTGAACTCCCCTTAAAGCTGACGTGCAGCATAAAAACCCTAACGGCCAAGTTAGAAAACACAAACGCCCGACCACCAAACGACCAACTGCACTTGAAACATGCTGGTCTCACTTAACTGCACAAACAACAAGTTCATTGACGAGACAGGTCACAGAGACGCTCTCGTATAAAAAAAATAAAAATATTCCCCGAGCGGGTTCGAACTCGGAACCCTCGCTACTTGATCCTTGCCGTCTTCCCCACTATGCCATGGTGCTGTTGTTGTATATGGACATATTTTTCAATCCTTGATTTCATGTACGAGCTTTTATTAAATCGTTCGTAGAAGTTGCATACCTTATAAACAAAACGTCTAATGTTGCTGCGTTAAACTCTTTTTTCAGAACGACCAAGTATGAAAAATATAATTCAATGTTTGGCTTGCACACATCTGTGTCGTAAATTTTTTAATGTACTCTTTGAGGATAGACTGATATTACCTTATAACTTGGTACAATTATATCCTCGGAACAGATTTATTATAGTCCATACACTGTAGAAAACAGGGGGCAGTACATTGGCTAGAAGGGTAAATTATGCCACCTTTCCTTACATTTCATCCGACCTGTGTTATCACTTAAAATTTTCCAAAACTTCCTTGGATATCCATTCTCCATGGTTACTTCAAGAGTACCTTTGAAGTTTCAAACCTCTGCAAAACTGTAGTCTTATCAAACATGTCATATGTGATGGAACGATATCATATCTTCAAAGAGTATTTTACTTTCTTAGAAATGTTCTCGTGTTTATTCTTTCAATGTTGTTAATTTTTACCTCTCTATATGTTGTCACAGCGATTCCTTTCCCAAGTGGTTAAGGTGAGTTGTCTTCATGTTGTTATCGTGTGTTTGTTTTAAACGCTCATATTCGAAATCATGTAAGAGATCTCAATCAATGTTTCCGCTCAGCTGTATAATGAGAGACCGAGCAGCGCTGATTGAACCAGCGCTCGTTCAGTTGACTTCACCAATCTAACCTAACCCCATCTTGGCTGTTTTACCTTGGTAGTGTCAGTTGATGATGTACGTCATTGCAATACGCTATCGCGCGAAAGGGTTAAAAACTTACACGAGGTTTGTAGAAACGACTAAGATATGAAGCAAAGCAAAGAGTTACATGCCAATATCAACTTTAACTCACAGGAATTTAAAACTCTATCACAAACTCGATATGACTCTGGTTTAAAATAACAATGTAGCCTATTTGCGATTAATGATCCTTTTCACCAGGATCGTTGCTTGGGTATGATCGCGCACACATGGGGATGCGCAGTAGCTCACTGCGCTGGTTGGAAGTATTGTTTAAACTGCGCATGCGAGTTGCCCCAGACAACGAACCTAAATGAGACTGGTGGAAAGGATCGACAGTGTTTATTCTGACAGTAACTTTCATTCTGCGATGATTTTATTGTAGGCACTCTCTCAGCTTCTCCAGCTCTCCGAAGGGATCACAACATATCACGAAAAAATACAGAAGACGCCGATAGAACCGCCACCTTTGAGAAGGTAATGTCACTAAAAACCGCCATCTTTTTAAAACTAGCATCGGTAGCCGAGCCGCAGTTGCGTATCTAGGTTGGGGTGACTGTGGGCTGGGTGGTTGAGGTGGTCATCTAAAAATGCGAAATATTACCAACCTCTGGCATGGGTGTGAAAACATTGCATGGGTTTGTGAGGTTTTGTAGCTTGCTATACATTGAAAAGACACTTGATATTGAGCATTTATATGATAATGCCTTGTACTGCTGTGTCACCACAGAGACACACTCAGAATGTTGTATTTGGCATTTTGTAACAGTGTCATCATAGAGTATCCAATGCTTCAGTAGAAAGAAAGGATTTTAGATGATCAAGAAATAGTTCTCCATCAAGCCATCTTGTCACGCTTTTGAATGCATTGTACATTGCGTCGTGTGCTTCAAAACGAGAATGCAGTTCGGCATGCCCTAGATTTGATTGGCTGGTGATTATGTGTAGCAATCATATGACAGAATAAATCTGCAGCATTCCAAAGTCGTCTTATTTTGAATCTGCTGGTGAAACGGTTACATGGTAGCTACCTGATACTATATGCCGACCAGGCGTATTCAAGAACTCACCCGAATCGTTACGGAAATTCACGAAGTGTTATATCTATTACAGCTTTAGTATTCAATCTCTGTACCGGTAATTCATGAATATTTATAAGTTCATCGTTCATTTGCCCCGTCTGACTGCTTCAATAAGTTCGCTTTCACTTGAGTTTGACCCCAAATAGTTTGATGATCGCTTTTTCTGCCCAAACTCCCTCTGACGCTCATCTACCATTTGCAAGCACCTAGCTAAAGGTAACTCTTGATTGCTATGGGAAGCACAGAAATACACAGGCTTGCTAAGTTAACATCCCATTGATTGCTAATGAAACTGCCCTGGTTGGCACCGGTCGTTACGGGAGCGATTCTGGTGGCTATGGTACCGCTTTTCTGCATCTACCCCTTTCATTTGTATGAATTAAACCGCCATTTCAGACGCCTTGTGCCATCAGTAAAACCGAAACTGTAAGTTTTTTTTTGATGGAGATTTGTATTATATGATGTCAAACCACGCATGCGCACATTAAACGATTTTAGACGTTCAAGGATATCGAAACAAAGCCATAAAATTACGTATGATGTTCAGAAGATATTTTGCCCTAATTATGGCAAACTTGTAAAATTTGATGCGGGATGCTCAATTCAGATTGGAAAAGCTTTTAATTTGTGGGAAGTGACCTTAAACTTGTGTAAGGTCAAGTCCGTGACCTTGAAATAGTGTAGGGTCAAGGTCATAGTCGTTTTATGGCGCCATTGCTGGTTTGACATTTAGGCTATTTTGTAGGTAGGAACGCACGAATCGTTCTCTTTTCTTCACAAAGCACATGTTCATGAGACTTCCTAATCAATTAGATTTTTCACTTTCCTTCTAAAGACTAGCGTCATCCATTCACTATGAATAGATAGTGAATCTTAACATTTCTACACTGTTCACAGACTGGTGCATGAAGCATGTCATATTAATGAATTCATTAGATCTATTCTTCATCCATTCTAAGTCATATTGACGAAAAACTTCGTTGTTGATATGTGAGTTGATTCATCTGTTGCTTCTTTGCAGAGCACCATCCACAGACAGCACGGATTCGTTTGGAATAGTTGCCGGTTTCCCCCTACACAGGAACCCCTCGTTTGAGACCACCTCCCTCAAAATCACTGGGTCGTCTGGTAGTTTTGAGTACGACCTCACAGGCCCCCCATACTACGGCCTCACGCAGCCCGCCGCAAGGCCCTTTGCGCACATGTACCTCAGCGGAACACAGAGTGCGCACGGGTCAAGGTCAGCTACTCCGGAGAGGTCAGGGCGGCGCGGAGTTTCAAGTTCCCCCGTCCGGAAAATCACGAACTATCCCGAGCCCCCGCCGAGTTTTATCATCACGCCTACACATAGTCGGACTAGTAGTATTGAGTCAGACGTCGGGACAATCCCTGTTGGGTATAACCGCCGGGTTGGGTCATTCGAGAGTTCACTCTCTGGAGTCCCTAAACCTGTCCTTCTACCCGCGTTTGGTTCCCACAGAAGCCGTCCTGCGTTAAAAAAATGTTACTCCCTGGACACACCGGGGGATCAAAATCAAATATGGCGGACGCCGGAGTTATCCCGGGCGGGGTCTACAGATTCTACGGACTACAGGCAGAATTATTCCCAAGGGAGTGGGATGAGTTTGGACAGGCAGGACTCCGGTGTGTCCAGTGATAGTGCCATGCGGGGACGGTCAGTTAGTACCGAAAGGCTCGCTGTTGATAACGCCAGGAAAAGGTTCTTCCAGAGTAATGGCGCCCCGGAGCCGATTCAGGAAGTCGCCCACGAGTCCAAGCGGGACTCTGGGTTCATGTCGTGGCCTGAGCGGAAGAAACATGAAGTATTGCAGCCAGAATCTGTGAATAAAGAACATCGTGTGGAATCAAAGGAAAGATCTGAAGCGAAAGAACCTGAGAAGAAGCCCGAGGATAAATCTAAAGAAAAGGACAAAGACAAAAGTTTAGTTTCAAAAGGATCATTCAGGGCGAGATTTTCTAGGACTCCGAAATCACCGAAAACGAAACGGGCAGAGAAATCTAAGAGCGATAAGGATTTGAGTAAGAGTGCCGATTCCAAAAAAGTTGAGGAGAAAAGTAAAGATTCGAAAGGAAAGGGAAAGGGAAAACAGGACGAGAAGAAGAAAGTAGAAACGAAAGGGAAGACAGAAGACGAAACAAAAGATGCGAAAGGGAAGACGAAAACGTTGTTTACGAAGCCTAGCAAGCCGATTTTATTCGGTTCTGTTCGCGATAAAACGAAGTGGTTTTTACAAAGGACTAAGAGTACGGAGTTGGAGCCGCCGAAAGATCCGGCGCCGAGCACCAGTGCCAGGAAGTGGAGCATTCCAGATAGCGGAAGTAAAGTTAGTTCTGGTTCCGCCGAAGCGTCTAGTTCCGGTTCCGGGAAGAGCCAGCAAGCTAATGGAAATCAGGAGAAATCGGTGAGTTATGATCGTTTTCTCAACGAATCCGTATATTTATTGACCAAATGGTCGAGGCATGACCCGTAGATTAGAAATCTCACCATCTATGATTGACGTCTTATGATTTTTAACAATCTTTTTAATATTCTTTCGTCTGTATAGCGGAGTCTCGTAGACTGCCAAGCAAGTGGATATGGCCCGAACCATTCGTGACGACGAATTTCTGTTCATTGAAAATGCGCCCGTTTCTAACATTGTAAAGGCACCGTTCTTGCTCTTCTCGAAAGACAATCATGAACCTTAATTTACAGACGCGAATGAGCAAGTTCTTCTTAAGCTCTTGAGAAAAAAATACTGGTAGTGTGTAAATCGTGATTTTTGTTGTATTTTCTTAAGATGGAAAGATAGTGACACTAGGTAAGGGTTTGCTGCCGTTGGCTGTTCAAAAATACCGGAACGTCGAAAGACATGCCTTTCTT
Source organism: Lineus longissimus (assembly GCF_910592395.1). Taxonomy (NCBI): domain Eukaryota; kingdom Metazoa; phylum Nemertea; class Pilidiophora; order Heteronemertea; family Lineidae; genus Lineus; species Lineus longissimus. The sequence continues at coordinate 358,677 of NC_088326.1, forward strand.
TGAGCAGCCATTGGACCCCAAGCTTACCCGTGTTTCGCTTTTTGAGTGTTGATGGAGTACGGTTTGTTGTTTCGGCTTCGGCTTCGGCAGAAACTAATCATAATGCATTTTGCATTGATCATGTAGATTGCACAATCAGTATGTCAATTTGACTTCAAATTTTTGCCCGTTTTCTGCTGATTTGTTGTGTGTTTGCAGTTTGCTGCATGTTGTTTTTCCACATATATACCAATCAACTGACCAACGCCCCCTATATGCAAGCTAAATCTCCAGTTAGGTTGCTTCGAGTGTTTCGTTCACTAACTGCCTGACTTGATACTCTCTTTCAGCAAACTGACATGTCCGAAAATCCTGCCGTATCCCATGCGCTGCATGAAACAATCTGTAACCTTGGCATCAATGCCCAGGCCCCCTGGCGGTCGCCACCGTTACGAAACTGGCAACCGGACGAAACTCTGATCGTAATACGAGAAGAACAGTTTTCGACGTATAATGTTTGGCAGTTTAGTGAAACTGGTGTCACGTGATGGGATGGGTAGCTAGTGCATGGCTGATGCGTAGGTACGCGCAAGTTGTACATTTCAGGCGAAATATCCTATAATCGCATGAAAACCAGTCCTTTTGATTTTCTGGAAAGTCTTCCGATGTCTACCTGTTTTGTGACATTGAAAACACCATGGAAGAAGATGGCGTGGTCATGCGCACTGCTAGCTTTGTCACGTGACTTTGGATACTGACGTAGAAGCACTGCTGTCGAGTGTAGTGTATTCCTGCAGCTGATGCAACGTGAATTCAAGAAAAATGTCAGTGATTTTGATATCAACATGATTCAAGCCGATTGCCATCAAAATTGATTGTACGTTGTTATGTGAGGCATCATGATCTTTTATCGTCTGTACTTATTTCAAAAGTCTTATTTTCAGGGCATTGCGCTGGCAAGATCAAAATTCCAAAGATGAGGAGGATACAGTTCTAGACGCGCCGCTAGGCGTCACTACTGTTGTGGGTCAACATAGAATGTGGAACCGGGCTCGGCAGACGGACGATGCATTCCATTTCCTGGTGCAATACGACATCTTCTACGCGATACGACTTCCCAACTGTCTATTTACTGGACATGCGGCTTCCCTACTGGTCATGCAGTTTCACTGGCTCCATGCCGGAACTCAATGCTGACTTCCTACTCTTTCATATTTCATATAAAACGCATATCTTCCTTTCTGACTGGGACAGGGGCTTGTTAAGGCCGCCTTCCTTTCTCTATACAGAGAACCTCAATCACCGCCATCTTGATTTTGAGATTTTGCCCCGTCCATGTTACTGTCTCGCTTGACGTTGCTCAGTGGCTCTTGCAATGACATTGTTTGTACATGGTAGTACTAGCAGTGTTCTATTGGCCACAACTATCTGTAACCTCGAATCAAATCATAAAATACGATCTCGAAACATTTAGAAATTCGAACATCAAATGCAGAGGACTATAGCGAAAGATGGTTTGTGGGCGTGATGATGAGAATAGTTACTTGACGTTGATTGGTGCATTATTTAATAATACGTTTCGTATGATTTGTTTACGATGGTTAAGTTTTCCATTGTCGCAACCAGAAGTAATCCAGACGGGTGTATCATCATATTGTAGAGAGCTCCTTCTGGTTGCGTTATTATTTTGTTGTACAGACAAGAGTCCAGCAAAATTCAAGACTTGCTGGATATTTGTTAATTTTTCGTTATTTATGATGTTATTTTCTTCCTCGTTTAGCTATCAAGTTCCTTTTTCTCGTATCTTATATTTTGAATCTGTTTTTGTCTTTTTGACACTTGATTGTTTTTGCACAAATTAGAACGGACGAGAATACGTATGTCATGCCGAGGGAGCAGAAATCGCCCCCTGGCCGCCCCTGGAGTCTAGCCGTATATTCGTAAGCAGCACTGAATTCGAACCTAGGGCTTGATTACCTAAGGTATACCTTTCAGATCCCGTCACACATTGGGAACTTCATAAATTCGTTAATTGTCTTCGAGTTTCGTTTCATTTTCATTTCGACTTTTTCAAAGTCATGTTTGTTTCGTAACAAACCGCCTATAAAATCATGACATTTTGCTTCTAAACCTCACACCATGCGGTTTTCCTGTCCGCTTCCTTGTAACAAAAGAAGCAAACAGAACCGAATGGAACGAGGTTCGTTTTTCGGCCATTTTGAAAGATGGCTGATTAACAGCTCATCAGCAGAAAACTATGATTTTCGAGTTTTCTTTTGTGTTTCATCAAACCGGTGTAATAATCTCCAAATCATATCACCCACGATATCTCTCCTAAGGCATGACATACATTTTATTGTCCTAGAAATTCAAAACTGATGAAGTTGTCGCCCGTTTCTAAGGTTCAGCGAAGTCCTTTCTAGGACCATTTTCATCGCATCTGACCCTTTGCCATTCTTGCATTTGCTGAGTGGAAACTATGAGCGCATTTACCTCACGCACTACAGTCATCACGACTACTACCCTATCGTAACGATGGCAACAGAAACGGATGCAATGAAAGTCAAGGGCAAGGGATTTCGTGGCAACAGCAAACGGACAAATGTGGAACCTCGTCTGCTGACGAGGGGTGTTTCTTGAATTTCTGGATGAGGTTGAGTTTTCGGAGGGGGCTTCGGAAAGAAACACGTGCAGGAACAATACAAGACAAATGTGTCCCGAGTTTTGGAGGTGTTGGAGTAATCTGCACAGTTTTCTCACTCTTAGGCTAAAAGCGTGCCTCAGTAGGCGGCTCCAACATCGACCAGGCAGCAGTCTTGAGCAAGGCATGAGTAATGCAAATTTACTTCATTGGTTCGAACGCTTCCCGCGAGGGGCAGTAAGTGTCGGCATCCGGCTGCAAGCCTGACAGTATCGACGATGTTGACGCCGTTTCCTGAGCCTCGGCTCTGTTAAAAGTAGTAGACAGCAAATAGTTTTGGCGTCTTCGAATGAAAATATCTCGAAGGAAGAATGTACACATTTGTTAATTTACGACGCTTTGTAGTAAATGTAGATAAAGTTGTACAGTCATATTGCATGCGTGGTTGATTTTTATTCGGTTGTTTACGTGGTAATAGGCAAAGATATGGTATGACTATGTTATGATCGCGATGACTGTCAAAAATTAGGCAATAACGTCTGATTTATCAGACGCGTACGGACATTTTGTAAAATTTGTGCACACGAAAATGTCCATGTCCCTTTCAAAGATGTTACGCCCAACGATACCGTTAGCAGTATGTAGACTACTATATCATGTGTTGGACTATATCGCAAAGTTATTACACGTGACCGCCACAATGGCAATTCTATACAAGCTCGAATGATAATTGAAGTAAACCGGAATGACCACTGCGCATGTGCTTGCAGCTAATTGACAGGTGTTTGGAAATAGTTTTTCTAGTGTAAATTCAAAATCAGAATGAAATATACAATAAATATCATGTATATGAACAAACCGATTTGTTGTTCGCCTTCCTCGGATGTCCAACTCTCATCATCATTCAGGAATTTTCGAAAGCGGAAGTCATTAGGCTGCAGTTCCGGTGCCGGTGGTATTGTCAAATCAAAAGTATCGAAATGTGCATCATCGGCATGCTCATATTGCAATGAACCAATCGCTGGTCTTTATTTTTTGGCTTCTCCCGGTCAAGTTTGCTTTAGAAAAGGGGCGATAAGCCACTCGACTACCATAGACCCACCCCGTATACTTTGTGTACTTAATGACAAACATGAAAACAACAACAACATCAGTCACTGACGAGTAATTTATTAGCTTTCTGTGTCACCTGAGATTCAATGTATTCCGATGTCCCCAAAATGCCGTTTACACATTCGGCAACAACATCGACGAAGATGTCGTGTACGAGTCCAAAGCTTGGAGCGCCTCCTCGCGGATGAAAATCGCAGCTCGTTTATTACATGAAAAACATCGTGAAGAGAAAACACAGCGCCATGGCCAACATCCCTGCAACAAGTGCCGCGGATCCATTTTCTGAAATGAAATAATCACTGAATATTTATACTGAGAGAGACCAGAGGCAATATATATCCAACATATCCACACACCATTTGTCTACGAAACGCCCGATGTTGCCCGCTTTATAAGGGAGTTTTCGCAAATCCTCCGAAACGACAACTCGAGCGTCTATTCAATTGTTCGACGACCAACAATGGGATAGGCGTTCGCGTTCGTGTTAGGGGGCTATGAGACAGTACAATTGGACAGTACAGAGCGCCGTATAAAACTTCTACGGGATTTCATACTATCACCGATGTGTACACGTTGTCCGCTTGGTCTGCCTCTTAATAATAACTGGAAGCCATGTTCAAATCCTGTGCTATACATCCGTGACACTACAGATACGAACCTTTGCACGTGATACCACTTCCCCAGGTTCCATCTTTCAGGCACGTGATCGAGTCATGACCACCAACAAAGGTAAAGTTTACGTCACACTTATACTTCATGACGTCATTGGGGAGGTATTCCGTCTTGTTTTCGGTTATCAATAACCCATGTTCAATCCTTGGAGGATCGGGACAGATTTCTGAAATGAAGAGACCAAGATGAATGGATGGTGATGACGGCTATGATAGAAATACTTGTAATGTTAATATCCTAACGACGCACCGACAAAATTTGAATGTGCATGCAAGAAAATACAATTACATTTCAGTCAACTTACTCGTGCAGAGGGGTGGTTGGCTCCACGTTTTATTCGGCAGACATTGTACCTCTTCCTCGCCTACTAAAGTGTAGTTATCATGACACGTGACGTTCGCGATGTCGCCAGAGAAATGGGTCTTGTTTCCGATGCCGCCGTTCGGAATTGTTTCGGTTGGGCAAAAGGGTTCTGAAAAAAATAATAAAGCTACAAATCAATGTTTATAACAAACTATTCGAGGGTCAGGAAAGGCAGCCAAGGAAACCAATGGAATTTCATGCTATTTGGCAACCATTTCGGAGTAGGCAGCCATCTTAGATTTAAGCCACAATCCAGGGTGCCCCCTAAACTTATTTCTTACGAGTATATATGGTTTCGATACTTTCAACAGGCCCAACCCACCAGTCTCAAGCCTGGGTCTGCAACTAAAAACGTCTTTGGTCGTCCTTAAATCGAGGGACGATGTCCTCTTGCGGTGATCATTGACCTGTTAGACTAAAAGCTGACTTCCTTACCACATGTCTGTGTCCTAGAGTTGCACACTTCGCCCGCCTTCGGACAGGCCTTGATGCAAATGCACTCGCACTTGCAGGTAGCGTGGTCCGGGTTCTTCTTTTCCTCAGTGTAATGGCACCTCAACTGAAAATAGCGTACACTGACACCTTAACCAAAAAGGACAATAAATATGAAATCCTGCCAGTGCATGATGACGATAAAATTCGTATGTTTTATGAATGAAACAGTGAACTCAGACGATAATTCAACAGTGAGCCAAGTTTGTTTGTTTACATCGAAGATGGCGCCACGATAAAACGGCTGATTTAGCGCCACCGCGTGGGGTCTGATGGTATTAGGCCAGTCGAATGGCTGGTTCAAAGGAACGTATATCATATGGGACTTTTTACCTTGAGGCATCCTTTTTTCTCCTGGGTCTGTTTGTCCACACAATAATCCGGCGTGCTGCATAACTTGTCTCCTATCAACCCAATGAAGCTCATATTCTTGGTGACCGTGATCTGCTCCTGCACGCATGCTTGGGCCAACACGGGAAGGAGGACCAGGAGAACGACTGGTCCCACTGCCATTTTGATCCAATACGTCCACTGAAACGGCGATACAGATAAAAATTATAAACATTTTCTATTAATCAACTCCGTATCTAAGCCAAAATCTTTTTTTAAAGCTATCGGGAACAGAAGCAGATTTGCGTCACACTGCCACATTCTTGAAAACGAACAATGTGAAAGTTTACCCCAAAGAAGAAGAAGACCTACCTAACAGTAGAAAGGAAAATGCTGAAGATATCCGGCTCGTTTATGTATTCACGAAGGATCGCTGATAAATATGTGAGAAAGGATAGAGGCACGAGGCAGCCCGCAGCTCGTGAGCAAAGCTCAAAACCCTGGATGTCTCGTCAACGAAATTTATTCGCCAGTATTGAAAAGCCCTGTGACATCTGCATATCTGTCAGTTAATCCAATTTAAAGTCATTTAACAGTTAATTCCTAACACAATAATCAAAGGCCTAATTGGTGAACCAATGCACATGGAGGAATTCAGTGCCAAGCTCTGTGTGTACATATTATGCTAACGACACGAAATAGACATGAGTACAGTCATACTTGTATTGAGCACATGGCGCTTTGATATTAATTTATTTTAAATAGCATTTGCATAAATTTGTAAACAACCGTCCTGGAGCATCTGGTTTTGGCCTTGCTATAGGGGGAATACAATTATTCAGTGCTAAGAGGACAGAATGGATATTTTGATCACAAAATATCATAGAATCAGTCTTGCTTTGTACAACACTGCTGCTGTTTTGACTCGTCTCAATTTGAAACTTATCTGTAAACTCTCAAATTTCGTGAACTTTAGAACTATTATTTGGTTGCCATCTTTACGACTACTTTATCTCAAGAGGATAACTGATTGGCTTTATAGTTCCAAACTGACTCTCTAGGGGGAGTTTAAGCTTCCTTCGACCACTCAGCAAGCAGAAAAGGCCTCAAATCCCATTCAAAAATCGCCATCGATGACGTCACCGTGAGATCACACGCAGCCGATGCCGTCATTGTGACGCACGCACCGATGATTATTTGCGTGCATGTGACGTCGTTGCCATGAGACCGCGTCCGGAGTCATGATGAAATGTTGTTGAGGTTGAGGTTATAATTTTCAGCAAAATGGGTAGGTTCGTGTCTCATGAAAAAAGAGTATTCACAGTTATCATGTATTGATTATTTCGATAACTATTTAAATGTCTAGGCAAGCTAGCATGCTAGCACCACCATTAAAACATTATAATTTTAGTATAATATCAATAAAGTGCGAAGCTCGTCAGTATACATCAACTTTGACAAACCGTAAGTAAGACTTCAAAGTTTGAATACAAGGTGATGTCATATGTTGCTCCGAATTGACACAAAATGTGTTCTTGTCCGCGCCGAGTCTCAAGAGTCTTGAAGAATAACGCTTTACACAACTTCGACTTCCATTCGTAGGGGAAGATTCAACTACTTCCTGCCTCCCTAAGGTTTTCCACCGGCATCAGAACACCAAAGAAACCGCTCCTACTACAGAAACCCAAACGGAACAATTAGAAAGGAGACCAGAATCTACCCAAACACAACAAGCAGAATACGCAACAGTGACAACCCAATCGCAAGAACCAGACTGCCACGCGGTATTGACCCAAACGGGCCCGGACGCGGCAGTTGCGGAGAAGATCAAAAACCTCGAAGATGTGATCCAAGCCTTGAAAAATAGGTGTGAAGATTTGAAGGCGGGAAACGATGTCGAGCAGAACAGTTTGAGAGACGAAGTTCAAGCACTGAAAAAGGAGTCTGAAAGACTGAAGGTGAAACGCGATGATGCGTTGAATAATGTGATATTCATGTCATTCGAGGTGCAAAGGTTGGAAGAGAAAAACACTGGGATGGAACGCGAGGTTGAGCAGAGTGAGGCGAGTGCTCGGAGTTCGAAGGAGGACATGGCCGGGATGAAGACGGAGTTGGGTGCGCTGAGCGATTGTTTTACCAAGGCTTTTAGAAAGATCGTTGATTTGAAACGGGAGTTGCGCGCGTCGGAGGAGCATCGGACGGGGGTGAGTGTCCCGGATGACAATGTGTTTGTGTTGGTCATGACGTCGAGTTTGACAGAGAGTCACCACAAGGACCTTGACCACGACTCTCCACCAATGGCTACGTGTGTCTGTCATGAATACCGACGACATCATTGGGCTTAATCATTTCAGTACAGAGTTGTAGTCGATTGCTGTCAAAGTATGTAAGCCTCAGTTTACCGTGAATTGATGGTGATTTTTCTGATTACAGATCAAAGAACTGCACCTGATGGAACTCGAACACACAAAGAAAACTCACTCATTGGAGTCAGAGAAACTACAGTTTGTAATCAAGAAACTAAACGATAATGGGAAGAAAGTCCAGGGCGAGAAAGAGAGTTTAGAAGGAAAGCTGTTCGCGGCTGTAAGCGCCTACGAATCGATGGCTTCTCGGCACAGAGAGCAGACAACGGAATACGAAAAGACGTTGGAAGAGTTGACGGCCACTAAAAAAGAGATTGAAGTCAGGGCGATCGAAATTGAGGCACTGGAACGGAAGCTGCAACATCAGGAACGGAAAAACGACAAGCTGCGGAAGTGCTACCTGTTCCTGATGGCGGAGTCAACGGAGAAGGCGAGAAATATGATGTCATTCGACGTGAAGGCAAGAGGCAAGTTGTTCGGGATGATGTTGGACCGGGAGATGGAGATTGAGGCGTTGCAATCACGACAGAATCCGGGAGGCAGTGCTGGACGTGACAACGAGGGAACGTTGGTCGTAGGGACAACCCTGACCACCAATGCAAAGAAAGTTTAACACTACAGTTCACAGTTTAACAATTTATTCCTCAGCTGGTGGACCAGCACATTAATAAACTCTTCCTTTTTCACCTCACAGAATATATCCCAGGCTGCACCCGCTTGTCCAAAATCACGTTACCACGTGGTCATTGCCTTGTAGTTCGGATTAATAAGATCACCAATACAATTAGATTACCCTGATTTCATTGCATTATCAAAGCTTAAATCCGATTATATCGATAGGAGCAAAAAATATCAGGCCATAAGATTAAAACATTAGAAATGATAACTGGAGGTGCATGGTAAACTTGAAATGATTGGAGAAACGGAGGTTTCTCTATTCTCGGCAAGCACAGAGTATCCGACCGACCGCTTCCGTGCAAGCAGGGCGCGCTGATAGAAAGACTATAGATGAAACTGCTCGACTCATTCACGTCATTGGCAACCAGATGTCTCCAATGCGTGGTTTCATGGCGAAACCTGGTGTTCATTGAAAAAGTGCGTTCTCGTATAGCACGCCTTTGAAAGGAATCGTTCAAGCACGAAGCGCTATCACGGGACATGACCAACCATTAAACCTCATAATGGTAATGGATTTGAACGAAAATTCGATATGATAGCATACATGGAATCGCAATTAGCAAATATATGGTGTTCGGAAAAACTTTTCATATTTTATTAAGCTTTGGAGTGTAAACAACTGTAGGGAAGCTCAGTGGACTTCTGTTGATGCAAAAGTCGAGGCATTTTAAGTTGTAGCATAATCGTAGTCATATCATAAACACATCAATGTAATCTGATAAATAGTCGCCAAGTTTCACTGCTTCAATTAATGACATCATTGGTAGGTTTTGCTAAAAGTTCCTGCATGTACGTCATCAATAAACCCGACGTAGATGCGCCCTGGGATGAGGCGCTCTGAATAGACTTTAGCTAAAGAAAGCACCAAGTGCTGTTGGCTATCTCGGGCGTAATAGGCATATTGTTGACGCTTTAAATTTAATATGCCATCGAGCTTTTGTGGGTTTTGTCCCCACTGTCAAGATTTGCTAGGAGATTTATAGACTTATGTATACATGAATGATAAATATGAATGGATTATGCTTGGATGTACGAGTTAACGATTAGCCTTGGTAGGATATACTAACATTCGTTTGGCTAAAGGAATTTCGAATCAACACTTTGGAACTTAATTTCTTCAAAGTTGTTGGGTACGAAAGGATGGTAGCATTATGTGTAGGATAAGATAGTGCTCTTGCAGAGGAATATTGAATTACTCTCGAAAGTTCGCGGTGTAGTTTGTATTGCTGTCACGTTCTAGGAGCAGAGCATTGAAAGGTCATTATGGTATCCATGTGGTGTACTCCTGCTGTTTCTGCGCTGAGACGTGTTAGCTGTGGTCGGACATAGAAGGGATACTCTCCAAGAGGCTATGAGGATGGACAGGCCTGTGTTATTACACAGGAGTTGAATGATCTTTCAGCGTTCAATTGAGTTAACTTGACTCTGAACCGGACTCCGGGATTATCTTTTGACTCCGAGATTGGACAAGTTTGTTGACCACTGCTGAAGTCATATTTACGGCTGGTCCCCCTGGTGCATCGTTATTTACAACTGCACCAGCAAAGCTTTCTTCAGCCCAGACCTTAGGGTTGCTGGAAGAAACATCGCACAGCTTTGTCCTTTCATCAACGGGAAAGGTTCGCCAGAATAGTTCATTTACTAACATATTCCTGATACGATGGCGAGCCCGAAGCCCCACCTCAACCTCGTGGTCCTGGGACACACTGGAGCGGGTAAATCAACACTGATTGGTCACCTTTTAGCAGATTTAGGTGACGTGGGTGAGGAGACGATGGCGAAGGTCACGAGACTGGCTACAGAGGTAGGGTTGATAGGAAACACACTGAAATTCTCTTGGAAGAAGCAATGTAGAATGTGTGCAGTCTTTGGTTGCTCAATTCAAGTGCTGCTACTTTATCACAATGACTAGTACTCCAGTTCGGTTGTAGATAGTACACAAACACACAGTTCTGGTGGCAAAGAACGTCACGTTAGTTGCTCGAGTTTGTGCGCTACACCCATCCTGACAGTGATGAGAGGGATGGCTGGCCAACACCAAACTGTTTTGAGGCGCGCGGCCAATGAAACAGCTCTTCAGTCTGCTCTTCTTTCTGAGCTCAAGATCTGGTAAACTTTTTGGTGGGTTGGTCCTATCTTCCTTTGGCACGGCTTCATCAGCCGATGTTTAATTTCGCTTCATGATAATGCTTATTCGTTGCAGGCAGGGAGAAGCGATTGCAAGTACGCATGGCTCGTCAATCATACGCGAGGCGAAAGGGAACGAGGTTTGACCATCGACGTTCACGCGGGACATTTCGAGACTTCGAAGTATGCCGTGAACATACTGGACGTCCCGGGACACAGAGATTTCTTAAAGAACATGATAGCTGGCACATCAGAGGTAAGGACCTCCAAAGTGTGACCGAATATTTCACTTCAAACCAATAGAAAAAGAGCATACAAGTTTCAAATGCAAGATGTTTTGTTTCGACCGTGGAGGTATTTTAGACCAAGTACCATGTGACCTTACCCAGCTGCATGACCTGAAAGGTACCACACATTTTGACCGCAACATGCTATTTTCAGGCTGACGGTGCCATACTTCTAGTGTCAGCCGCCAGAGGTCAGTTCAAGATGAGTATGAAAGACGACGGCAGTGGTATGGTACCTGAGCACGCGATGTTGGCGTATACGTTTGGTCTGTCACAAATTATCGTCTGCGTAAACAAAATGGATGACAAAACAGTCGATCATTCGCAAGAACGATTCGAAAAGGTCAAAACTAGCGTCCAAAAACACTTGAGAAAAATAAACTACAAAATGGAAGAAGTTCCATTCATTCCGATGTCAGCTTGGAATGGTGACAATTTGACAGAAAAATGTGCAAATATGGCATGGTGGGAGGGGTCACAGGTCATCAGAACTTCTGGAAAGGTCAAGGTTACGACCTTGACCGACGCCATCGATGCCATGGTGATCCCGGCGGGTCGGGAGAGGCGAAGGCCGTTGCGGATTCCGATAAGGGACATGTTCACAATCAAAGGTACGTCAAAATGGCCGCAGGCAGGAACATAAAGGTCAAGGACATTCCGCAGGCACGATGGACGAATCAAGTTGGGCCGTCAAATGATACATATGGCTAAGCGACATAGCTTAAAGCTGAACTTTTCAGCCAGCTGTCAAATGATAAAAACAGTGATGTACTACCAAACTTAAAGGTGAACTGGCAATTTATTCTAACTTTACACTTCAAACGCAGGGTATATACAAGTGCTATAAGACCCAATTTTCGTGCGTTCTTCACTTGCAGGTATGACCGTTGCAATCGGTAGAGTCGAATCAGGACAGCTGAAATCAAATACCAAGTTGTTGTTTGGCCCAACACCCGGCGAGGGCACTGCAATCTCCATCCAGAAAAACAACACGCCAGTCGAGTGCGCTAGACCTAGGGACGTGATTGGTATGGTGCTGGAGACAAACTGCATCAATGCTAATAGGGGGCGACACGGGATGTATAGGCGGGGTCAAGTCTGTACGGATGAGGCCAGCGAACCGCTGAAGATCGTCAAAGAGTTTATCGCACAGGTGGGTCATATAGAGAAGTTTAGACATGACCAATTTCCAACGTAAAACACTGGGCCCTGGCTGTGCCCACTGTTTTACATGTTACCGAACTTGTTTTTTCAGATCGTGGTTCTGGAGCACCCGAAGGGCATCATTCACGAAGGCTACGCACCAATCATCGACATCCATACAAGTCACGTGCAATGCCGTATAAGGCAATTTATCGAAAAACTTGATCGCAACACGGGCGAGGTGATTTGGCCGAGGAATCCGAAGCGGCTCTTCATAGGTGATGCGGCGAATGTCCGTATGACCCCAATGAAACCGATGTGTGCCGAACAGTTCCGGAGATTTCCGAGGTTGGGTCGGTTTTCAATGCGGGATTTGAGTCGTGTTGTGGGAGTCGGGGTCATAACTAAAATCACAGAATACGAAACTGTGAAGAGCTCAGAATAGGAGGTTGACAATTTAAAAACGAGGCTGAGAAGTTTGATCCGTAACCAGAAATCGTATTCCTGACAAAGAAAAAAGCATGCTCCAATAAAAAAATACGGGAAATGCCCATATCTTTGTTTGGCCAAGGATCAACTTCTAAAATACATGAGAACATGAGAAAAGAAACTGTTGTCGTCGTGCACCGCCCTGGGTTGTCGTCGTGCACCGCCCTGGGTTGTCGTCGTGCACCGCCCTGGGTTGTCGTCGTGCACCGCCCTGGGTTGTCGTCGTGCACCGCCCTGGGTTGTCGTCGTGCACCGCCCTGGGTTGTCGCCGTGCACCGCCCTGGGTTGTCGTCGTGCACCGCCCTGGGTTGTCGCCGTGCACCGCCCTGGGTTGTCGCCGTGCACCGCCCTGGGTTGTCGCCGTGCACCGCCCTGGGTTGTCGTCGTGCACCGCCCTGGGTTGTCGCCGTGCACCGCCCTGGGTTGTCGTCGTGCACCGCCCTGGGTTGTCGCCGTGCACCGCCCTGGGTTGTCGCCGTGCACCGCCCTGGGTTGTCGCCGTGCACCGCCCTGGGTTGTCGTCGTGCACCGCCCTGGGTTGTCGTCGTGCACCGCCCTGGGTTGTCGTCGTGCACCGCCCTGGGTTGTCGTCGTGCACCGCCCTGGGTTGTCGATCACGAGGCGAACGATTTTGGTGTTGTGAACGGAGCAAATCGGAAGGAGATCGAGACCTCCCTTGGCTGTTTTTGTCGCCGGCTGGGAGAGTGCCAAACGTCTTAAATATATGTAACGTTACAGGTATTCATGAAAAAATGAACGAAATATTTTTGATTTTTTTAAATATATCTTCTTGTAAAGCATTTCTATACATTGTGCTCTTCCCCAGGTAAGCATCAGGGCGATGGTGTATTGGGGCAGCAACCAATCTTGAAGACAGATCAGTTGGTGAGCTCTGCCTGGGCACCAGTCTATTGGGGGAACAACCAATCTTGAAGACAGATCAGTTGGTGAGCTCTGCCTGGGCACCAGTCTATTGGGGGAACAATCCGCCTTGGAGACAGATCAGTTGGTGAGCTCTGCCTGGGCACCAGTCTATTGGGGGAACAATCCGCCTTGGAGACAGATCGGTGCCAGCTCTGTGTGTTGAAGGAATAATAACCACTTTATACAAGCGTTGCAGATCAAAGCCTATTTTATGGGCTAATGAGACAGCTACACTGAATTCTGTCCTCACGAAAGGCAAGTCATGTCTCTTGTCTTCCTGGATGAGATAATGTGGTACTCCACTTGCGGACAACCTCAGCTTTGTAATCTGAGCTCGGCACGGTCGCCCTTGTGTTAACTGCAGGTTAGGAGCTGCGGCGTCGGAAAAGTTACTCGATCTCCTTGCCCCGCGTTGCCTAACAACCCCGGGAAACAAATAACAGCCGAGTACCATCCCGGAGTAGCGTCATAGTAGCGGCGCCTTTCGGTAATACAAGACATCAAAATCTGTCCCACTTGACGGATTGTCCGCCACGTGCCAACTCATGCATTGCATGGGATACAAGTGGCACTTGTATTAGGCTTCCTGATATGTAATGTAATGCACAAGTCGGCACGAGCGCGGTACTTGGCAGACGACAGGTATTCTTAGTTTTCATTTTGTCCGCCATGGCATGATCGTGCCAGCGGATTCGCGGATTCATCCAAGGTTTTCCCGGTAATCGGTTGTAGTTTCACATGTTCAAGCGCTTTGAAAACATTCGCAGAATGATTTGCTCCGAGACCAAAAACGAAACTCGACAGTGCGCAGTTAAATTTGTCGACAAATATCTAATCGTCAGGAGAAAGAGTGAGGATCCTATAATTTGTTCAAGACGTGTCTTATTTTCGCGCCAAGATTTCGAGGAGATTGTGTTCTCATTTCGGAAAGAGAACCTTTATAGAGCGTTTAAGCGGGAGGTAGAATAGCTCTGCAATTCAGACTTGAGAAACGGCATTCTGAAGGTGAAAAAGGTGAGCCTTTGTCTTCCTTATCAGCGACGCGGCCCCGTATTGTGTCAAATTCTGACTTGTCTCATGAAAACGCTAATAATATAATTTAGAATCATTGGAACTTTTTCAAATTCACTTATGACATTGACGAGATATTGGACTAAACTTCTGCAAAGTTTGATGAAACTCCCAGCATTGATTTTTTTTTAAATCACGAAATTGTATGTATAGACAGTATACAGAATGTGCACGGACCCTACCGCTCCTGGCTCCCCTGCCGTTGGCCAGTCATACTACATAGTACGCACATGGAACGTCCACACAGGAGTAATGCAGCGAGAATTTGTACTGCATAAAAGGGTCCTACCCAGTAAGTAAGTTCTGAACAAAGAGACGCTGTGGCCGGCAACGGTCGGCAGTACCATGTTTGGGGTTCATGGAATAATTCGTCCCCCGTTCTCCCCTAACATGCAAAGGGGATAACCATCTCACATGAGGCAATTTTTAATTTTAAGTAATCGCGTAGTTCTACTTTTTTAGCTCAGATGGCGCTAACTGAGGTCCTGTCAAAATCATTGGCCTACCTGAGGCTGATGAGGAAACTCACGAAACCCTGGAGGAGACACTACAAATTGCGTTTTGCTCTGAGAGACTCAACCAAATGTCTACACATGTTCTACATGTCAGACTGGAGACTGATGACCCACAAATTACCAGCTCAGACTGGAGACTGATGACCCACAAATTACCAGCTCAGACTGGAGACTGATGACCCACAAATTACCAGCTCAGACTGAAGACTGATGACCCACAAATTACCAGCTCAGACTGGAGACTGATGACCCACAAATTACCAGCTCAGACTGGAGACTGATGACCCACAAATTACCAGCTCAGACTGAAGACTGATGACCCACAAATTACCAGCTCAGACTGGAGACTGATGACCCACAAATTACCAGCTCAGACTGGAGACTGATGACCCACAAATTACCAGCTCAGACTGGAGACTGATGACCCACAAATTACCAGCTCAGACTGAAGACTGATGACCCACAAATTACCAGCTCAGACTGGAGACTGATGACCCACAAATTACCAGCTCAGACTGGAGACTGATGACCCACAAATTACCAGCTCAGACTGGAGACTGATGACCCACAAATTACCAGCTCAGACTGGAGACTGATGACCCACAAATTACCAGCTCAGACTGGAGACTGATGACCCACAAATTACCAGCTCAGACTGGAGACTGATGACCCACAAATTACCAGCTCAGACTGGAGACTGATGACCCACAAATTACCAGCTCTTAGTCAATTTTTGGTGGGTTTAATTGAACTTTGGTCAGGACATATACACCTCCAAGGACAGCATTGGTCAGTACCAACGCTATCTCCTGCTGAGAGGGTTTCCCTACAAGACATGCATGGTCCCTCCCCATTGCTCATGTATTTAAAAAATTAATCTTCCAGGGTGTAAAGTAACTGACCATGGCTGCGTGTGAGGTTACTGATATCATCTTCGATACATGTGAGACATGTGGGATTGAGGAGGAGAAGATGAAGAGATGTGGCAAGTGTAGAGCCGTCCATTACTGTAGTGCTGAGTGTCAGAAGCTGGACTGGCCTCGACATAAGGCCTCGTGTAAGGTAAGGACTCATGTCGTAGATGGGGAGAGGGTGTTTTGAGGTTTGGGAAGGTGTAGGGCCATCTATTGTTTAGCGTTGAGTGTCGGAAGATAATCATGATTTTTCTGCTGTCTTTCAGAAGTCAGTCACTCAGAGCACTAATTACAAGGCCTGTGTGGTCTGCAAGAGGAGAGATGCCTCGGTGAAGCCCTGTGATGACTGCAACTGTCAGATTGTGACGTATTGTTCAGAGACATGCAAGAAGCAAGATGCCACGAATCATCGTTGGCAGTGCCTCATTGTGAAGTGGTTGGTCCAGGGAGAACAGTTTGCTGAACGGATCAAGCTGTTGATTGGGGGTCATGATGTAAGTCATCAAGACAGTTTTATATGGTGTCACCTCTAACTACACTCAATCATAATAACCTTGCCCCTACTTCAGGAGCTCTGTGGCTAGTGCAAAAGAAGGCCCGAGTACAACCTAATCACAATCAAAGACCTCGGTTAGATTTAGTTGTGGGAGAAAACAAAGACAATGTCACAACCAATGCAAATTGAGGACTGACACAACTGTGATACACTGACACAGATAGCATCAACAAAATATTCCTTTGGGAGAAATTCTATCACAACCCGGAGGGTCTTGTCAGAAAGTGGGACGACCTAACATTTAGCACTTCAAACAGGCAGATACCTAGGGGAAGTAAGGTAGTGTTATGTGACCTGCCTAAGGTCATGCTGACAGGGGGATTGAACCAGGAACCTTATACACGACTGTCCGAGACTCGAGCCACTACACCACCGCATACCCTTACTACAGGCATTTCTGTACATATTTCAGCCTTAACAAAGATGGATGCAGCCCTAGCCGTTACTTTCTCACTTTCATTTCCTTGTCAGGTTTGTACCATTGATGAAATTGTGCTACATCACATGATGTCTGACAAGCCATTTGTGGTTATAGGAAAAATTACACGTCACCTGATAATTCGGGAAATGCTGCCACCGCCACTAGGCTTCATCATACCCCCACGAATTATACATGGAGTAACAATTCAGGTAAAGATGAATGTGTCTTCTTGACTTGACCCCCATGTTTCATGCCGTCTTGTACCTTGTGGTGGAGAGTAAGCTACAGGGAGAACACCCATAGAAATTCAGAATGGAATTCAGGGATGCCCCCCTCCAGGACACACCCTCTTTTATATTGATTAACAGTTGTTTTCCTGAAAATTTGCGATTGTAATTGACAGTTGAATAATTTGGGAACTGAACAGTTCGTGCACACTTTAGGGTGTATACCTCAGTGCCCTCTACCTGGAACAGTGTAAACTACATTATATTGGAGCAGAATTATCAGGAGACACTCCTCCCTTCACAATCAAATCTCCTCTCTTTCAGGACGGCGAGGGCAATGAGAGAGACGTCCATTTTGAGTTCACGAACCCGTTCCCGCACTTCCAATTTGAGGATGCAGAGAAGGGGAGTTATGTCTTGTTGTTCAATCCGCCAGTGAAGATGCCACCATTCCACCAGCTAATGATGGGGGAGGAGCCAATAATCGCAATGGAGCGAGCTCAGGATGTGAAAATAATGAAGGTGTAAATTGATTGTGACTAAAAGCGGGACACTGGCAAGGCTTTCAATGCCAGGAGGTGATGGTTGGACAACACATACCAACCAAGGAACCACAGTGCTCGAATGTTCACATCCATTACCTTATAAGACACACCCTGTATCATTGTGTGTTAAAGTAATTGTAGTTAGAGGTTAAGGAGACGGATATATTCAGGGTGGGATGTACCCAAGTATGGAAATAGGGGAGTTTGATCCAAATAAAGATGTGCTGTTCATTTTCTCTGTGATATATTTTTCAAATGATGCAAGCAGTATATCAAAGTATTTTTTTACCGAGTGTTCGTACCCTAGATGTTCGTACCCTAGATGTTCGTACCCTAGATGTTCGTACCCTAGATGTTCGTTCTGAATCAATTACCACTGGTCACCAGTTGCTCTTCAGTGTTTTTTTTTTCTTTTCAAAGTCTTTTTAGATGTTGATTTTGTTTTAGTTGTGTGAATACCCAGGAGTAAAAATGTATAGCGAAGTTCGAAAAAACAAACAAACTGAGTTTGTTGTAATTCTGTTTTTTATAAATTATTTATTTTTACACTGTACAGCGGTCAGACAGACATTGTTTATTTTGTGTGGCCAGATGTTAACATAAAGCCACACTCTTTAGAATTAAAATGTCTCGAGTTAGTACTGAAACCAACAAATATTCCGGTCTCTTTCTGCGATTTGCAAAAATTTCAAAATAGAATTTTCAAAATTTTTTATTATTTTTATCGTGGCACATTACGAAATCTTAGTTTTTCCAATCAAAATCGCAGAAATGGAATGGCCATGGAAATTTGCCAGTGAACAGTTCATCTTCAGGACATTTTGATAGTGAAATACTGCAAAAATAATTCATCTTTATTACAGAAAATATGCATCTATTCTGCAATTTACATATTGCTATACAATATCATATCCAATAGAAATGCACAAGTACATGCAGACTATGACCCTTATTAGGGTGCTATGAAGCCGGAATATCATTTTAGAAATGACAAGTTTCAAGGCAAAATTCTGGCACGATGAATTCAAATGGACTCGTGAAAATATTTGGTATTTTTAAGTCGCTGGCCATTCACAATATCGATATGTCAAATTAGGATGTCGGGTAACTGAGAATAGAGTCGCACAGAAACAAGACAGGTGAAAATAAATATGTGAATCTCAGGTTGGTCTTGCAAATTAAGTAAGACAGTTTACTCATAGATCCAAATAGGTTCATCGCCGTGTGATAACATCGCTCAAATTCAAAACAAACCAGAACAAAAGCGCAAGTATAGTTTCCCGCATTATTGTAAAGTATTGCTTAAATATCTGTTCTGTTGGACCTTACAAAATAACAAAGTATGCAACTCACTGCTTTGTACATGTAAACAGAAATAAGAAGTTTAATAAATGAAAAATACACAAGCTGTGTCCAGTTTAAAAACTTGAGCATTCGTTGAAAAAGAAAACAGACGATTTGTTCGATATCAAGTCGGCAAGCCTTTCCACCGTTGGCCGTCGGTATCACATGAAGACAAGCGTTAATACTCTTATGTTTTATCGTGTTCTTTGTGCTTTATAACACCAGGGGGCACTCCAGAAACACGTTCAAGTATAAACATCGCACCTCGAATGTTGTTCTGGACCACCCTGTAGCGTTAACAGAATCAGGCTATAGCGACCAAGGTTTATTTTAGCTACACCCTTGCGATGTTTGGTCTGATAACCATTACCTAACTAAGTACCAATTCCCATAGCAATGCACTACCCCGCTGTAGATCATTTCAACCAATATGTCCTCTTCAAATGCTTCTGGTGAACAAGTTTATACAATCCTGTTTCCTATACATTTCAATATTTACATTTTTCTCTGTACACTATACATATATATGTTTCTGCAAAAATATACATTTGGAATTAAAGCTAAGGCACATGCCTATACCGTGGATATGTTTGCTGTGTTGCTAGGCAACTGAAATAAACAAAAGAGCATCTAATCAACTGAGATGATCACCTGATCGCCTGCAAGATGTTTTGGTCAGAAAATCAAAAATCATTCTGCACAGAACGGTTTAAGGACATACAAGGCCAAGATATACCAAAGAGGGTTCAGTACTCCTAAACGTTAATATGTTTTGAACACAGAATTACCTGAAACTACCAAATGCAAACTTAAGAAACGCGAAATGAGTTCCAAGAAATTTCTCAGTGAATATTAAGTTTTCTGGAATTAAGAAACGAAATCTCAGATCCTGCTAACACCTTTGGAACAGCACCATGTAATGTAAAGGTAATCCCAAGAATTTTCTCTTTTTGGCCTAAAAAGAGCATTATCTTTTAGACAATATACAGATCACAATAATTTTCAAATCTTCCACAAAGTTAAAGGTGAAGGTTCATTTTGATCATCAGAAACAAAATTCAGAACCAATAAACTTTCCCACTCAGCACATCAGATCAGATGTTAGAATTCAAGGTCATACCGTGACCTTTGTAAATTTATACATTTCAAGGTCACACCATGACCTTAACCTTTGAGGTAAGATGAACTACTTGCACCTCTATCGCCATAGCAACTAGATACACACATATAATAATGACTGGACTTAAGTATTGCTTTTAGGTCAAGACTTAGCTTTGACCTCAGAAATATCTGAAATATATGCCATGATTTAAGTGTACACCTACAGATAATTATTTCATTTTCAAATGCCAATCTTTAATTTCAAGATCACAGTTTTTCCAATTGATATACTGATATAAATCCAGGTCCTAATACAGTTTACTTTGGTTTGAATATCACAACTCAGAGGTCAACAACGCATGACCTTGGAGGCTTTCCCCCTTTCAAAAATCTCACATCCTTCAAATGACCTTGAAATCAAAGGTTCTCAAATGACATTTGAACTCAAACATTCTGTGACCTTGAATTTGATCTTCAGGACCCAAAGAATTAACCACTTTTGAGTTAATTCCAATTCAACTTGGCCAAAAACCTGCATACGTCCTACACATGAGAGATACACAATACCATATTTGGTAAACAGAGATGGAATCAACCGAGAATTCTACGCCTTTAACTTCTTCGTATGTTTGAGAAATCCGTTGGTTTTTCGTAAATGCCCATTGGCTTTTTTACTATTCACAAAGATGGTCTCCTCATCACTCGTTGCATCTGACTCCGACACCATGAGACTGCTATTCTGCATTTTACCTGCAAGTAGAGATGAGAAAGTCTCGTTCATTCAACCAAAATGGCCTCCAGACGCATCTGCTTTTGTGGAACCCTCTGGCATAACTAGACCAGTTTGCCAACACTGGGCATGACATCATCAAAGATGCTAAACATGATGTCATTCTTACCTTTAGGCTTCATGCTCATAGAATTTTTATCATCAAACTCCTCCAATAGTTGATAACGATGACGTTTCCTCGGCCGCATGCGTCGATAGCGCCGAATCAGACAAACGATACTCCAGAAGAAGGCGCCGAGGGCGACCACGATGAGGAAGGCGACGATGATCACATATAAAATACTCCAATCTGAAAATACAACGTTCAAGTCAACATTTTTGAAGGGATTCTGCAATCAAGCTGAAATTATTGAGCTCTAACACAAAATTAACTCCGTCCTCCCTAACTTGATGATGGGGGACGGGGTTGGTGAGGGGTGGAGTCATACAGGATGCTTCCCTAATCCTCGAGCCACCCCTGGATGAATCTCACTGAATCCTCCTTGCCAAGTCAGTCACACCAGGCCGTCATCCCAATCACCTTCCAAACGTAGTTCCACCAAAAGAGATCTCAACTTACCACAATTATATTCTCGATATAAAAAATGTGCCTTGAAAAAGTTCTCCATCCAAAATGGATCACAGAGACACCTTTTGGTGCCAGGGTCACACGTCCCGTGTCCGGAACAGTTATTCTGGCAGACTGAAACAGAGACGAGATGATGACATTGTATCTTGACATTGTTTCTTAAGTTTAGAGAAGATTTCCCTATTCAATAAAGGAAGAGACCTTGGTCATCCTGCCATCCTCAGGAACATCCTGCCATCCTCAGGAACATCCTGCCATCCTCAGGAACATCCTGCCATCCTCAGGAACATCCTGCCATCCTCAGGAACGCAGGAGCACAATGCTCGTGAGCTTGAGGTACAGCATGAAACAACAGGCATGAGGACAGATGTGAGAGGAGGCAAAGCTTTTGTTGGCAGTCTTACCCTTTTATCTAACAGTAATATCCACACGACAACATAACCAGGAGTGGTGATGAAACAGCCATACCAAATACACACAATGAATAGTCCCACAAAGGGGTCAGGTGCTCTCCTGATCCAGGCTGACACTGTATGTTCATAGGGTGAGTTCATACGGCCTATGCACAGCTCTGAGGGCTGGAGGCACCCAGCTCAGTTACATCATGGGATTAACCAAACATGACACAACAAGCTTCACTCACCATAACAAAGCATGGTCAGTTTCACAACAATGACTGACAATGGTGACATGGGGTTAACAAATGGTCAGGGGTGACCACTCCAACACTATTGTAGATGGGGCACTAATCCCTTCAAATCTGCAGAGTACAAGAGCCATGCAAACAGACTTTTGTACAAAGAGGAAGAGTTCAATGCTGGCGGTTATCAGAAAATTGGTGGCACTTTGAGAGAGAAAACACCTCTTACCTACAGTATCTATGAAAGATACAGCATAATAAAGCATATCAGCTTGCTTTGTGAGTTTCTCTTTTAATATTGAGACGACGCTGGGTCCGGACCAGATCTCCCTGCTTGCCCGCCCAGCAATGTAAACGTAGAAATAGATGACCATACTGAAAGAGACGAGGCGAAATATCAGTTTGGATAAACAACTTGAGGTGCAAGTCACAAAGAATATCAGCCCTAAATGACACCAGGAGATCATGGAAGAAATTGATGTGCTCATGATGTTTCACAAAAGGCAGACGACAGTGAAATGAACAACCAGTCCATCTCCACCTGCTGAGCTCAGAGTGACATGTGCCTGGTTTGCTGTGACGGGTCACATACGAGAAGATGACCACTCCTCTCTGAATCAAAGTCTCATTGATGATCAACTTACTCGCCATTCCATTGTTCAATATGCTGTATCTCGATCTGAGTGTCGCCACTCTGAGATGGTTTGTGTAATAATAAACCCAGCTGGTTTGCCCAACTTTTCTGAAACAGGGAAAAGGTCAATGATGAACAAGAGAACGATTTTAAACTTGACATGAACAGTGGGTTTATGGTCCGATATGAACAACAGTAGAGGCTATCACTTCACACTCAACCCGAGTTTAACCTGAAACCTCTGAGAAGAGCCCAATGGTTAAAGGTTAGAATGTCTCCCATCCTCACGACCTTAGACTTCATCAGAAACACATGTCCCCCCGCACCAAGTGAAACACACCTTATTTGCCTCAGTAAAAGTCTTCAGATCGGCTTTAACATGGACTTCCACGAGATTTTTAATCTCTTTATCCTGCCTGACGATAATGGACGCAGTATCGATGTTGTTCAAGCCATCTGCGTCAGTGACTTTCAGAATGAAGACGTAACGTCCTGCGACGATGTTGGTGACTTGAAGGATAGGCTGGTGATCAGAACCATTGGCAATATCCTGCAATGAAGATTCAGTAGCTTGTCAAAATACGAATGTCAAGATCATATCTCTGCTTCATTTTACTATTTCATGCAAGAATCTCATGAAATCTCCATGCCTGAATTACAACGTCTTTCTTGAAGTTAAGAAGAGATCTCTTACCCCAGCTGCCAAGCTTGCATCGTCCCTCGTCCACAGCCAATCAGTGATCCCTTTATCATCTGTAGATTTTGACCCATCAACAAATATCGTGTGCCGTGGAAGGTATACGATTTTATCACCTCCTGCGTCAGCTGTGGGTGCGAGGTTACCATCTGGAAGGGACGAGGTTTGATTAGCAAGAATTTTACATTCATCACTATCTATGAGATTCTAAGCAGGACTATGACAATGTGGTAGTTTTTCACATTATTTCAACAATTCCATCACTTTTTGAGCCAACAATACATATACTTACTTTCTTTGACATGAATCTTGACCGAGTCCTCAGCCTGAACCTTCTCCACATCAAACACTGTCAGCCGGAACTGGTAGTCTCCAAGTTTGAGGTTGGTGACCGTGGCGACTGCTTTGTCTGCATCCTGTATCGCTAGACCTCCAGGGCCACTGGATGAGAAAACATAAGTGTCACTTGACGTCATGAGCAAAATGACAGCAAGACCGAAGATGATGCAAGTTTTATTTTGACAGATTTTGAAACTTGTTGGCGTACCTGATTTGTGTCCACTGGTATCTGACGATCTGTTGATCATCCGTGCTCTTGCTACCATCCAAAATGGCCGATGTTTTGGGTAGGATAACATCGGTATCTTCACCAGCATTCGCTAACGGAGGCTGATTTTGTTCTGAAAAGATAAACATTTTGTGTCAAACAGAGTTGTTGAACCCTTGTTATAAGTATATAGAAGTATTGAAGTGTATTGGGTTACAAGTTCTACAGGGGGTAATACAATAAATGCAACTGATACTAGTTCCATAACCAACTAACCTGGCCTCACGAAGACATGAACATCTGCCGTGGACGTCATTCCTCCGGTGTCTGTCACTTTCAATGTAAACGTATAATCGCCAACCTCCAAATTATTCAGCTGTAGATTCGGGCTCCGCACACCTTTCACATCGGCCGTCAGCTCATTCTTGCCGTCAGACTTCTTGATCCATTCGTAGCCTACGATGCCGTGATCGTCTGTTGACTTGTTCCCGTAGAGGATGGCTGAGTTCTGGGGGAGGCTGATGATAATGTTGGAGCCAGCGTTCGCCTGCGGTGGGTAGTCAACCTCTGGAATGCAGAAAATATTAACATTTCTTAGTTTTAGATGACATTAAATGGTACATTCAAGACATTTCAAACCTACTCCCAAAAAAGATTTGAGGTTTTTGAAATCTGTTCGGTAGACCCTACCTTTCAGTGCAGTGACGTTCGCAACTGTTGAGTCCGTTGCTCCATCTGAGTCAGTAACAGTCAGTCTGGAAAAACAAACAAAGAAGTTAAATCAAGTACAAGAACAAAGATGGTGGATATCATCCCACAATAGGCCTATTGTACCTTTATATACACATGACTATTCAAGTATATCATGTACACATGAATACACAATAGACACACAGAGGGGGTGAAGGGCTCTGGATCCAGGCCAACATGACATGGTCACACAGCCAAATGTACAGCCAGGAGGACTGGAGGCACCGAGCCCAGTTACATCATGGGATTAACACAACAATACTTTATACATAAGTACAATGGCACAGAGTGAGTGACAGAGGTAAAAGACTCTGCTCTGGTCCAGGCCAACATGGTAGCTATGAGGGGTCACTCTCAATTACATCATCAAACATAAACAGGTGACAAACACAACAAGCTTCACTGACCACGTCAAGTGTATGGTCAGTTTCACAACAATGACTGACAATGGTGACGAAGGGTTAATACAGGGCAGGGGAGCCCACTGCAGCAATCACATTACTACCAGGAAGTTCACTGTAAAGGGAAATCTGAATCATAGGAATGGGCACTGTGAGAACAGGAATTTATACACCTGCAAATAAAGTAATCAGATGTTTAATCGAGTAGCCTGGTACTTCAATCTGGGGCATACCGACCCATAAGCACTTACTTAAATCTGTATTTGCCCGGTGCAAGCTTGGGTAACATCAACATGGGTTTATCACTATTCTCCAACTTCTGTTCCTCGAGCGGGCCCAGCACCTCCTCCCAGTTGTATTTCACAATCTTGTCATCATCGGTACTCTCTGAGCCGTCGAGGACAGCCGAGTTGGGAAGCTGGATCTCCTGGAAGGGAGGTTTGATGACGGCCACGGGAGACTGATTGATTCTCGTCACTGAAACAGAATTGAAAGACAGTCTAACACCCATGATCAATATAGAAGTGAACAATTCTTCCATCAACAAGGCTGGGCAGTGATATCTGATCCGTCTTGGGTTAGGACACACTTACCTGGTAAAACTGTGACATTGACCGTCGACTTGCCATACTTGCCAGGGGCTGTGACCTCAACCTCAAATGTATACAGCCCAGCTATGACCTAAAAATCAGAAATACGTATCGATATGAATAAGAATGCCTTCAAATTGTTTGTATGACGTGATATGGAAACATCCTAACCTCCCAAATGGCAGAACTCAGCCTCACAGAAACACCGTACTCACATTTGAAAGCTTGAGCTTGTTGGTGTTCTTCCCCTGCATTGTGCCGGTCTCAGCTCCGTCTGGGTGGGCGATGAGCGTCCATAGGTACTGATACGGCTCACCTATAACAGGCAAAGATGTGGAGATTAGAACACTGAGCGATGTATTGTCTAGCAGTGTGTCTCCCTCACAACCAAGTGAGATGACTTTAATCAGTAAATCCCCAACTCTGTTTCCCAGTTAGAGACCCTATCTGAGAGCCCTCATCATATCCCAGTGCCTCTGTTGAGACCTAGTCTGACCCAAGTCAGTATCAATATGAGATTTGTTGTCGTTATTGGTGAAAGGTTACCTTCTGCTGCCTCTGGTACAACGTATGCTGACAATGTGGCTTCATTCTTCGGTAGCTGAATCTTCTGGTTCTTGCCGGCAGACACGACCAACTGCATCACTGGAATAAGAAGTATTCATGATAAGTTCAGTGACCTGGTGACGAAGAAAGTCGTAGCCAATCGTTGCAGTGGTCCTCGGCCGCCATTTTTACAACAATTCCTGTTACTTCAGCTCCTGTTCACAGAGTTTCCATTTCAATATATAGGCATAATTTCTCCAGATATCTCCTCAACATCATGGTCCATAAGTTGGAGCTTTGAAGGAGAAATCAATTAGGATCATGAAAGAAGAGCTAGATTGAGACTTGTGGAGACAGACAGGTCTTGTCATCGGCTCAAGAGTTGACAAGACCAACACATCTTCTCGTAACAAGGGTGGGAATGAGAATCAAGAGACGGGAAGGAGGAGTTTCTCGGCAAGGAGCTGGAGGAGGAAATGGTAAGGGGAAGAAGAGCAGATTAGGAAGACTGGTGATAGCAAATGAAAGGTTTCAGATTTGAAATTAGAACTCGAGCATATTCTGTGAAGTTCTCCAAACAAGGAACCAATATTATCATAACTTCCAAAGATCATTTTGTGGCAATGAACAAGCTCTATTCTATATGATTATCAAGACGTCTCCCAGAACCAATGAAGATCATGCACTTGCTATGACATCTCTTTCAGGTGGAAGAAAATGGATGGCAAAAACATTCCATACTCAATGACTTTCAAGTGAAATGAAGGGAAACTTATGAGTTGACATCCTACTCAATAAAAGTGTTTGAAAAAGAGTTGGCAATTGTCATTTCTTCTCCTTGAAGCACCAATGCATGGCCAGGGTGAGGTTCCTAAAAGGTAAATGGAAGTTTCACTCCAATTTCTACAGGCAAATCACGTCACTCGTGATCTATATTTACCATATACCTCAGGGAAAACTTGTCCCAGGACTTGGGTCCAATCTACCTCCTGAGGAGCTGGTAGCTCCCAACTAGCCTAAATCCTACATGTCACAACCCTCAATACCAACTAAGGTGCCATCACTCTCACATCTAGTCTGAATCATACTTGTGATCAACTGATTGATATAAGCTCATACATGCCCCATTGTCAGGCAGCATGCATGAAGACTCAACCTCATAAAGTTTGCCAATACCAACCATATCACACGACCTGTAAGTCAACCCAAACCCAAATGGAAGTAGGCGGTGATTGTTCCCACATACCATTTATGACATCACACATTGTAAATCTGAGCCTTGTAACATAAGGCATAGAAAACGCGTCCAGTCCAAGCTGTGCTGTTTATGATTGAGCTCAGTTACAGACGAAATTATGGATTTCCAATGTGACACATGTCATATGAAGAGCATTGACTGCATGAAATAGATCTAACGTCTATTTCATTGACTTATTTCAAATCCACTTCGCCTGTAACAGTAGTTCATGTCATGATGTTAGTTTCAGTCAACCCTAAACTGTGCAGAAACCATTCTCGGTGCGAGGAAGCTTAAAATGTTGACATTATCTTGCATTGAATTCAGTCAACTGATCACAGTACATTATCAGCAACTTTCAACATCACTGCATATAACTGTTCGTCAGGGCCTGGTCGTTCAGAATGAGGGAGGTTGCTGAGCTGGTTTTAACTCAACTTGGTGTCATCACCTTCAGCTCAGCCTACTATACTAGACTGAACAACAAGCTAAAGTCAACGCCAAGTTGGTAACCAAGTCATCTTGAACCATCAGGCCCAAACTTTGTTGTTCAAAACAGTGTTAACTTCTCCTGTCGTCAAGTCTCAGGACGTAACTGAAGGAGACAACACCTCCTTATCACCAGGGTAAGTGACAACACTTGTTTTGAACAACCAGCCAAGGAAATATGTGATATTAGCAAACTTGTATTGAGAGAAGGTGGTCCATAACCTTTTCATCAGTAAACAGAACTGCTTGAGAAAACCTCTCCAGTTGAGAGAGAGAGACTGTGAGGAACCTCAAATACTCGCAACTCGTTAGAAATCGATGCCCTGGATTGTCAGAATAGCAAGTTCTTGAGCAAGAAGGTCCAAAAATGAAAGTTACGATGTTCTCCCAGGAAATCTCTCACACGTCAGGTGCAATCTCTGGGGGGTTTTCTCAGACAGTTCTGCTGTTTCAAACAACCAAAGGATGAGGATGTGAAACTCTGGGATGCAAATAGGATCTACTATGTCATATTGTTACAAACCTCCTGGGTTGACGGTTTTTGATTGTTTATTTTCAGAGGAAACCGTGGTAACAGAACCTAACAAGTAAGTGAAAAGTAAAGAAAGACATCAAAAGGTTAAAAGACAATAAAACCTTCACCTTGTGGAAATGTTCGTCAGATGTTTTTTGTTTGAGTAAAAATGTTCCAAAGCCACATGGCCGAAAGTAGCCAGCGGCTGCGATGACACAGATCACAGAGGCCTTTAACGAGTTCAAGGATTTGGTCATGTGAGGGTATAAGCTGACCAATCATGAACCCATCACAAAATTTAGCGAGAAGATCGGCATTATTTTCTTGCAAGTTCTTCACTGACATACCTGGTGGCGAGGTTGGTGTAATTTTCGTTGTTGTCGTTGTTGGTGGGGGTGTCCCTGAGGTGTTACCGCTCTTCTTCTCTGGAGTCGGCTGGAAGAGATATACGACAATATACGACAAAAACAAAAGTCGCGTCACCAGGGAGCACTGAAGTCATAACGAGGCTGAACGTATTTACCATTACAGACATTGACATCATGTGACCAGACGTTTAGAATTATTGGTGTGGCATCTCTGTTCTTCGTGAATGAATGAACTAGAGGAAGGAGAAACACACTTTGCCTGAGGAGGAATCCCATTCTAAAACCTACCAGCATAGATGACTGATCAGCCGTCGTCCCTGACGTACGTTCCCGGGAGTCAGACAGACACCAGCCAGACGCTGTATCCCTCGTGTACCCCTCAACACAATGACACAACCCAGAGCGCGTCCGAGAATTCTTGGGCGTGCACTCCTCATGGGGCTCACACTCATCCTTGAGGCCATAGATACACGAGATATCTTTCTTTCTCGATGGAAGACTTGACGCTGCGTTCGTCGTCGATTTTGGAGATTCCTGAGTATGGTCGGGTTCTTTGGGTTTTTTGTTGACGGATTGCGTATTATGACTGTTGACCAGATCAGTTAGTTCTGCAAAATAAAGGGGGCGTAACCTGTCAGATTAAGTGCAGATACGAGATACGAGATAGGTTTGATTAGAACACAAGAGACAGAGTTGGATATCTCTCTATACAAATGACAGAGTTGGAGGTTTCTTAGCAGCCAGGATGGGAGGGGAGATGGACCATCAAAGTCAGGTGGCTTGTGATGGGCTATTCGCACATTTTGATGCAATCTCCATCACCGAGTGTCGTTGTTGGAGATTGAAATGATCACACCACACACCTAGCACTACCCGACAATGATGCAGGACACATTGAATGGCTTCTCTCCAACATCCTGCTCCGCAAAAGTCAGAGGGGCTTAATATCCAAACGTTTGCACTGGGTCAAATAAACAACATTTAGCCTTAAAATACGTCACATTCTGTTTTCCCAATATTACAGCAGACGATTATTCCCAGAACATCGTAAGTATTCACAGAGGCGATCAATACACCACTTAGAGATCTCTGGGGGACCCTAAATAGAAATATTTATTATTCTGGGATCGCAACGTCATCTCTCATTGAAAGCGTCTGACATGTTATAGTACGATAATGCTTTTAACATTAAAATTTTAAAAGGAAAGCACAGCAAGTTAGAAGTGCTTCAGTGCCACAGAAAGCACTAAAATGACAGCTATTATTAGTAGCAAAACATTTGCAGGGCTCGAAATTCAGGGAGGCAATGGAGACAAATGCTTTTCCTTGCAACAGGAATAGTGCCCTTCTTTGGCAAAAACTGCTCTGCCCTTTTGAAATGAATTTCAAGGCCTGCATTTGTCTGCCTGCCTTACTGAAAGAACCTTAATAAAACACCGAAGTATTAAAAAATAGTTTCGAGAAAAAAATCCCCAACAATGAATTCAATGCATTAGATACTCACTGCTCCCATTGGTCGTTCCATTGCCTAAAACAAAATCTGCAAATAGCAGAAGATATATAAACTACGGCATTGAGCAGCCCTGCGGACGAGGTTGACCCATCTTCTCAGTTTATACACGCAACAAGAACAAATAGGATTAATCTTGCCCTATTTGCTACAGTGTCTGGCTAGGCCAGCCTCACCATTACATCGCTCAAGGAAACCTCATCACTCCCCATAATCACCCCCAATGGGACCCTTGATTTTTTACTGAGGAAGTCCGCCCAGCGTGGAAAGGAAATTACGTCATGGTTGCTTAGCAACCTACTAGTCGCAGCATGACTTGAGAACAAATCAGTTGGCAGTCGATCAATTGTTCTGGTGATATGGCCTGATCATGTTATTCAAGTCAATGGAAACTAGAATGAGATCTTTTTAACATCATTTTCACCACAAGTATAATTGACACTGCTCGTTCATTTGTCTATGGACAAAACCTCGTCCAATTACCTCTAAGGTGACATGTGACACACTTTAGCCCTCAATCAGTCAGGATAAGATTTGTCTGAGTGCCTGGGATATAAGAAGGTTTTCCCGATCTTCACTGTTAGCATCTTACCAGGACCAGAGGTAGCAAGAGGATGGTACTACTATCATTGTACGATGAGTGTCAACATGACTAGTGAGATAGGGGCTGCAGCGTGCGTCGGCCTCATGATCGCCATATGGCAGGTTTGACTGCCGTCTGATTCTCTGCTGCTGTGTTCAAATGAGGGCATCATAGCAGCTCTTTGAAACTTGAGATAGATTTCAGGCCAAGATAGCAATCATTCCCAAAAGCACTGTGAGCATGGTTCAAGATATCAAGAGAAAGCGCTATAGAAGATGGAAGACGCAATCCGCCTTTGAATAAACGTGTTGACAAGCGTCCTACACCACATCCTGCTGACAAACTTTCTCACTATTCCACATGGAAAACATTCAATTAGCATCCATCAACCGTTTACACAAGAACTCAATGAATCCACTTTTTATAAACCCCCAGGCGATGCAGAAGAGCCACAGTAAGAGAGAACCACAGCGAGATGGTATATCACCACTTTATACCAACGGGACGAAGCAGTCGTTAATCATGCATGCATAAGAACGGCCGGCATCTTTCAAGCTAAACTCTTCCCACGATTTCAGCTCGTTGATAATTTAATTCAATCAGCCGGGCTGCTGTCTTCAATTGATTTGCGCTCAAATTTCTCCAAATTAAATGGATTTTTTTTCACATAACATTTGAGCAAAGTTAATTTGCCGGTTTTTTTACAGGTGACAAGTTTCAAAGCTTGGAAAACATTCTTAAAACAATGAAAAAGATGCAAAAATGCAAAATGCAAAGAAATATTAGCAAAATAGAGAATGTGCAAAGAATATGAAAGATAACTGCCAAACTAAAGATACACACTCAAATATGAAACATATGAAAAGGTAAGAAGATGTATATGCACCACAGGTTAAAGGAGGTATCTCAACGAATGAGTTTAATACCCATAACACAGAACATTGTATTGAGATATTACCACACTAAGACAGGTTTCTACCACAACTCTCACAACCAGCTGTTAGTTTCTCGAGACACTCCTCCTTTAATTCTAGTGGAAACAATGTCAATTTTGCCACAAGTCCTTTAAGAGTTGACTGCATATAGTATCAGCTGCTGTGACTAAGAACGCCGGGCACCAGATGATGGAGGACGAGAAAGTAAACACGAGGCTTCTACTCACTCAGGAAATGAAACTGATTCAGTGTGAGACGTTGCCTTTTCATTTATATAAATACGTGTTGCCGAGAAAAAAAAATTTGGCTTTTAGTAAGACAACACGCTGAATTAGCATTCTGTTCAACGATACTGACTTGGTAATATTCTGATCAGAAGAGGCGTTTGGTAGCAGACGTCAATACCATCGTCTGACATGCACAAAAGTTAATTAATTACACCCGAGCAGAGCATGGCTGTAATACAAGTAGGACATTAACCAATCTTATGTCATTGCCAAATTACACGGGATTAGGGGATCATGCCAGCAGTCATGCAAAGCCAAGGACAAGGATCAATTCATTCAATACTTGTTAACAGATTATGGCAAACACTTCTTTGTTCTTCAATCACAGGTACTACAGCACAATGGGCACGCAATTCAAAAGGTGGCAGTAGACAGTAAACACAAAGATAGGCTCTGAGGAGGCATTCATTTTTAGATCAGGGCGGGGGGAGGGGGGATTCCTGTCACCACCTTCAGACCAAACGCCCATGCACGGCATGAACTCCCAGACCAGCCTCCCATGCCATGCCAAGCAAAGAGAACTCAGCAATACCTTTGATCAGCGCTTCCAAATTTGCTGTGGTAGGCTTTACAGTCGGGGAAACCTTGGTCGTACTTGTCCCCGATGATACATGGTTCTCTCTATGGCTACTAGGGGGCGCCACAGTGATGTTATCTGCACTATGATTTAGCTTACTCTTACCAGCATAGGTGTCATTGTTTAGCAAGCCTTTCAAAGAGCTCAACAGATCTGCGGCCTTCTCTGCATCCGTCGTCTTTGTCGTGTCAGCTCCTTGAGATGTCACTGTACTGCTCGGTGACTCAGTACTACTGGGAGTATGAGTCTCGTCTGTCCCTGGTGTCGTACTTGGTGGGACGTCTGGTGCTGTAGTACCTGAGCTATTCTTTGTGACTCCAGAATGTGCTTCAGTAGCACTCGTGGGAGTTTCTGTAACACTGGTGTGGCCTGCATCACCAGTAGTGTTCTCCACAACACTAGTCTTAGTTCCCACAAGAGTAGTCGAGTTTTCTGCACTGCTAACACCCGTGGTATTCACAGGACTACTCGTTGAAAAGTTGCTGCCTTTAAATTCTGGTTTAGGAGGACCAGTCGCTGTAACGTTGTCGGAACCAGCCGTAGTACTTTCCACTGGTTTCATCTCTGTCGTATGACTTTCACTGCTATTTTTCAGAGAATCGGAAAACATTGGCGTCATATCATCCACTGGGCTGCGATTCACACTATTCACTTCGTTAGTTTCGGCTGTGCTCTCTGGTGACTTTGGTGATGTCTCACTCGGAGTAGATGCCTCTCCAGAAGTCGTAGTGCTGTTAACAACATCAGGAGCCTCAGAGGCAGCAGGACTAAGCGTTACATTAGGCTGAGCGTTTACGCCATCAGTTACTGTGCTAGCAGTCACATTGTCAGATGCACTGATATTTCTCATATTCGCAGTTACGTTATTCAAACTCTCAAATGAGGAATTGTTCATCTTGTGCTTTTTTAACTTCGAAGCAATCTCGGACAGGAGAGTATTCATTTTACCTTGCGAACCGTTCTGGTTTGCTTCATTGTCGTAAGAGGGCGTTGTGGTGGTGGAGTACGTGTAATCTAAAATGTGAATAAAACAGAAAAAGACAACAATTAACAAATGACGACAATCATGCATTCAACAGAATACGATAAGACATAACTAAATACATCAGACAGTCAAAATAAAGTGTCGTCATCGTGCTCACATCCACATACAAGTAAAACTAACATTCAAAGTCACATCAAAATTCGGCCTTGGCCTCGGTTCGATAATGACCACCTATTCATGCCTCGATCATGGCCAGAAACACGTTTGATCGATCCAATTTGCGGCTACTGCGACTAATTGACATTTAGCCTTTTGGCTAATGATAGCGCACACAGTAAGAGCTTTGATTAGCTTTCTTGATTGGAGTGATGAGAGGCTATGATGTATCAACAACACGACTGATCAAATCACAGTGAGGCGGTACGTGTCAATATCACGAGGTAGAACAGTCGAGTTGGAACTACCTTTGACAAGCAGGTAAGAATCATCCACGAACAACATGCTGGGACAGCGGAGTAACTCTCATATTATAACCCTGTATCTGACCGTGGGGTTAATTTAAGTCTATGACAGCTGTATCTGCCCTGATCGATTTATTTCGCGGCTACTGCAACAAATTGACATTTAGCCTTATGGCTAATGACGCTGCACGCAGAGGGCTTCGATCGAACAGTCTTGATTGAAGTGATGAGGGGTGATAATGTCAATGTTAATGTATCAATGACACCGTTGATCAACATCAAGGTAATGGTATCAGTCTGGCTGGAAACATCAGAATAACAAGATCAGTCAATTTGCGGAAAGATCTGACGACCATCAGCAGGAATGCAGGTCTTTTCCCCTCGCTCTGGACCAGTGACACGCTTACAGCCCCTTCACTAAACCACTCCCGTCAATACTGGCATTGATAGCATGCAATATCCACACACAACGCACAAGACATTCTTCTCATGTCAAGTTAGTAATCAATCTTACCCCAACTGCGTAATTCTCGCCCCGAGAGTCATACACACGATGACGATAATGTTTCCTGCATCTATGGGACGAGAATGACAGAGTCAAACCCCTTTATTGGTTCTTTCACAATAACGATAACGTTTCTTTATATAGTGATTGCTCCCTGTTGAACCATCTGCATCGAGCCTTCCCAATAATGTGAGGCCGATCACTTAGCATGCTATGTACGGAGCTAACTACTTTATCAACAAGCTATCTCGTAATGAATATTACGAGGTCTATGAATTAGGTTTAGGAGCGCATAAATCATTTGGTTTGAATGGGTCGAGGGATTGATTGGGGAGCCGTACTTCGACTTATACTCTTCGGCTGTTCTTCACAGCACCGAGGTGACTTTTCCAATATCGATGTCAACAAATCTGAGACCCAGACACTCGAGCAGAGTCGGTATCTAAAGATGGGTCGATACGTGGAAGCTCAGGATGAGGGTTGGGCTGTTGATTATTGACCGAGTGATAGTTGTTGACGATCAGGTTAAACACCCGTCGTAACTATTTGGCTCATTTCTAGCTTGATGGCAAACCGTATCAACAAGAACGACAGACAATAGTAACGATCGTCCACGAGCACCATCCATCTCTTATTACTAACAACTCGTAATCAAATGGCAGCCAATTACCCAGCATTCATAGTAAACAGATCAGTGCGGTGTGAATTTACGATATTACGTTAAGAGCACTCGCCATTCATGACGGTCCCATACAAAGCTGAATGCATATTGCAATGCAGGTCAGAAGAAATGCTACAGTATTGTACAGCGTTTCTAATCAACATTGGGTGAACACTAATCATGGTTATATCAGATCACGGAGCGATAGGCTATCGCGATCTCGGCTAGTTATGAAAATGACGGGATATTACGCCATGAACAACCGACGGAGACCGTCTGACCTTTTCTATCTCCGAGACTGAAGAGCTCAGACGATACATGAAGTGCTGAGAGCTACATGTATCAGACCCGGAGGAAAACCCAAAGTCGGCAAAAATCTATGGCAAGATTTCGAAATTGTCTTTCCAAGAATTTGCTCTTAATTAAGCTAAGGCCAGGCCACTTGTCAGATTTCATTTGAAGATAGTGGTTCTGTTGGACAAGGGAGGTTTTATAGAGCAAGCGAAACTTTGCCGTCTGATCTTTCGAAATTTGTCTCGAAACCAGTCGTATTATTTCTTTGTTTTTGGTCGAATGTTCCTTTATGGACTTTGAATCTGTGCCAAGGTCTGCTATTGGACGCCACTTCAAATGCCAACCCACCTACATGTATAGACTGCGGTATAAGTCAGCCAAACCGTCACCTCATCCAAATAAAAGAAGTTGTCATCCCAACAAGACGATGCAGTCTCGATAAATTAAAAAGATCTTGTCAATAATTGAATTACGCCTCGGCGGATATTACTGACAGGATTACGACGGCATTTCATCAAAATGTTCGTATAGATGTTATCAGAGAGATAAAATATCCTGGCGTGGAAGACATGAATGAACTCTACACCAGGATGTTGACTGGTCTGCCAGCTTCGATCTCAGGGGTTATAGCATAGTATCACAGGCCACAGTGTCACACATTGCAGCGACTATAGTCACAGCTCGCTTGTTTGCACTGACCTTCAGCAGAGGTAGGGTCAATTGCTCTGGTTACTGTACCTGCCTCGGAACACCACCAACGGAAAAAGCTGCCAACACAAAATGATGAATGGCCCACCAAGACCTCAAACTCTCATCAATAACCCACCACTTACTTTCTCCGACAAGGTTTGACCAGTTTTTATGCTCGCGTTAGGACACCGACGCTTTCACCAGTCTCAAGCAATCTAACCAACAGTAACTAACGGCAACCCGGGTCTGAAGGTGACACATCGGTGCCAGGCCAGATTCATACACAGTGCTGCATTGAAATGTTGCAAAGACAAAATGCACAGTGAATTTTGGCAAATTTGTGGTGAAAGTGTGAGACCTTTCCCCAGTATTCCTATAGTCACACATGTCTTTACAGTTCGCTCCAAGGCCCAGACAGACATAACAAAAGCCCTCATTTATCCCACAATATCGGTATCAAAGATAAATCTACCATACATGTAATCAGATCTTTGCCAACATGATAAAAGACTGATTTTCCTTGGTGACTAAACATTATAATCGCATTTACAGCTTTGCCTTTGGCACGTTGGCTTATTTTCCATTATTCTTGTCTTGGTATTGTCATCTGCCAACCAAGCAAGCCATGACAAAAGGCAAGACGTTCCGATTAAGGTTTGTCTGGGTCTAATCTCAAGGTATTAGCATCCTCTTCCAAACAATGTTTGGGTATAACCAAGGTAACATATATCGACTAGAAGAGACAGACATGATGAGTTGGAAGAGCTTGTTAATACACAATTTTGACTTGATGGAGGGACTATTGAATACAAAGCACAACACCAAAACTCACTCTCTGATTTTGAGCGACACCTACCTGCAATTTCCCGCACCAATACGACATATGTCTTCTGGAACTTGTCATCTTTTCGATACTTTGGATCACATCCCGACGGATCAGAAACATTGCACTCGATCAGATAACAAACCGTATCGAACATAAACACAACGTTACAAGATGGCTGCTCGCAACATGAGATTACGCAGCTCGCAAAATCAAGGGCGTAAGGATCCTTTGTGTAGTTCCCCGCGGCCATGCCCCCCTTCGGCGTGGAATGTTCAAATGTCACTTTGTTAATGGCGGGAAGCGAGGGATTGGTGCAAAGGTTGGCGTGTGAACCTGAAGTGACAAAAAGCATATGATAAGTTCATCTTTCAGAGCTAAATTTTTTCATAAGTTCAAAATTGATTCAAAAAACGTTAGCTTTCAACTGATATTTTATCTCTCCTACCAAAAGTGCACTGTTTGGCTGCCACTGAACTGTGCAAACACTACAACACATTATGCATACCACAATTAAAAATAAAAATCAATCGCTAAATGACGTGATGTCATCAATCAGATCAAACACGACTGAATGCTGCCTGAATATTCACTGTCGGGTGATTTGATTCGATAGATTACATTACATTGTTCTCAAATTCTGCTGTTACATGATTGAATACATGGTGTTATGAGAATGTGAGCAATAATATTTCTAATCAGATGACTGATAAAGTTGTTTGTGGTCTCGATGATACCGGTACATTATGTGAAAGTTTAAGGCCTTAGCAGCTGCAGGAGCTGTGTTTTCCTGAGCGCATGCTGTGAAACGGTGATCAAGAGACGAACTAACCATTTCGTCAATGAGACCTGCTTTTGCACATAGTTTTGTGTAACATCTCACAATGTGATATGAGGTCATGATGCGCACGGAGTGCACTGACTCAATGTATCGTGTCATGATATCATTCATTGCCCAAATGGTAAATCATGACCTTGTAATTATTGCTAAAATGGTTCACAGCAGAAGTAATTTGTTCACTTGATGTTATTATCAATGACTGCAATGCCATGAAAATCTATCAGTACTTTGAACATTATTAACAGATGCTGTCCAGCAGCTTGTTAAATTATTTAGTCTAATTTTAGAACATTGATTTACATCTCACAACGCAACCCGCTGCATAAAACATGGGTCATGTGACCTTCTCCAGTTGACGCTATTTTCGAGATTGAAAACTGCTGTAAACTACATGATACTATGCCCAGACTATGTGCTACTTTGATGTTCACTTGAAATTGTGGAGATCGCATCACAGAATCTTTACAACTACCGGTGTAATAACTGTATCATAGATGTAAAACTTCACACATGTGAAGAGGACCTCCCCATGTTCTGTTTTGTTCATTCGATGTTTTCTAATTGGAATGCAGAGTGTCACGTATTGTACAACAAGTGGGTCATACAGCTCACATTATCTGCTCAATATGAACTATTATTTTTACATGTACTACTTATTACCTCTCCGTCTGTTAGTTTTTCCTGCAATAAAAACCAACTACCTGTTGACCTAATGACTTGACTTGAACGGACCCTAAATAGGAACATGTATGAATGTGACCAAGAACTGATACATTCATCATATTGGCCTACTATGCCATGTACTCACCTATAACAAAGTTCATCACCACCAACATAATCGTAATCCAACACATTCTGAATCTCATGGCCATTGAGGGCACCAATAGTCCACACCACATTAATGAATTTTTATTTACTGTACACGCCATCTTCTGCCATGGCTGAAAAAGCAAAGATATTTTGTAAAGGTTAGTAAAAATTTGATGTCGACATCATCGAACAAGTCGGAGTTTGTCGTGATAGAGCCAACACAAACATAAATACAGGCACAATGAACAAATGAGCATTCGCTACTTACCTCAAGCAGAAAACATATAGGACTTCCTGTCAGGACTCAGGTGACAGGTTTTGACCAATCAATTCAAACCCCCCCGTATGTGATCATGGCTGTGCTGTCTGTGCCGAAAAAGCATGATAGCTCTCTTCTGATTGGTCAATAACTGTCAGGAAGTCCCAAATTGCTGCTTGAGAAAAGTGGAGAATGGGATCATCCCGTAGTACCGGTACTGGTAGACATGCATGTATGCAATTGCAACCGTCACACAGTCACAGGGTAGGCCGTAGGGTCAGTCAATGCATCATCTTCAGGTATAGAACACAATCCTCACCAGGTCAATATACTACGATTGGCAACCATCAAAGTACAAGTCGCAAGATAAGAATGATGACGCATGATCTCTACAGAATGACTCGTGTGTAACAAATGTACAAGAACCGTGACGACTGTGCATGATGCACTAGGCCTACTGGAATGCATACGACACCACATCAACATTTCACTTTATGTACTCATTTATCCAACATATGCTGTGATCTAGCACATAACATGTGATTCTTGCAGTGGAAAATGACACTAATTACAGTTGTATGTAATAAAATGTGGCTTTGCTGCAAATATAACGACTTTAATCGGTGAAATCGGAAGAAAAAATGTAAAATTTACCTGGAAATCCAACTTCGCTTGTGCACACAAACTGATGACGTTTTTGACGACCGTAAGGTGCTGACATCTGAAAACAAAGATCTTAACTAAAATGGGAATCCTAGCCTCGATATCGATTTCCAATAATGACGTTAATTTGGGGAATCCCATCACGCGATATGGAGTCAAATAAATTGAGACGGTGACTAAATCAAATGTTTTCTTATGTTTATGTCTAAAATATTCAAGTATCGCTTTTGTTTGCGTGTTGTCACGATATATTATGATATAGTCTTCACGGTAAATATCGTTTTTACCCTCTGAGCCTCATGGTAGGTGGTGTTTTTTAAGTGGAAGATGCACCGGTCGTTCGTCCAGGATAGTAATTTTGTTACGTAATGCAAAATGTACAGTCACTCTGTCTGTGATTGAGTGAAGAAAGATCACAGGCTATATAAATGCATGACTTGTGTTTGTCATGCAAGGAGCCAGCTGTCATCTATAGGCTAGTACCTTTCTGACACTGCCATCAATTTGGCAGTGTGAGCTAACATGTAGTGAATTGGGTCATCGAGGGACAGGGCAGGCATGAACTTGCATCCAATGGTGCATGTCCTCATTACTAATCCTAATCTGTCACTTTGAGGTTTTGGTGTCGAGCACTTTGATAATTGGTTTGGTTCATGAAATACTTTGATTGGCAACGAGATGACCTTGCCTAAGTAGACAGTTAATTGAAGTTGAAGTCTATGCCAAACCCATAAAGTACACAGTATTCCAAACTTTCTCTTTTATAGGCCAACACTGCTTTTGCAGAACTAAACTCTGAAGAAGAAGAAGATCTAACCCCCAGATGACCTGGTCTGGTATTTTGACCCAATTCTAGGCTCCTTATCCACAGAATATTGTGGTCTGACTTCTTAGCCGTTGATATTTATTGATTTGCCGCCGTATTCGACACTTGCATGATCTGTGTATTGGGAATAATATTGTCTCTTGCACTTCAGGTATTGAGGGGCATTCGGTTCAATACTCCTTACAATAGGTCTACAAGTTTATAGGAGATACATGTGAAACTGACAAAATCGTCTTTTGTTGATTCCAGGGAAAAGGCAGTGAGGATTTTATCCACAAATGTGGAAAATTCTGATTAAGTTTGAAAGAAAAAAAGGAGAATTACAACTGAGACGTTGTCAAGTTGTTATAAACTTTGACAAAAAATAGCATCAAAATGTCTATACAGTTTGTAAATGACAATATTGAACAAATGGAGCGTGACGGTGCGCCCCCTATTACCGCTCAACCAGTTCAGGAAGGCGTCGAAGGATCACAAGGAGCGTCAGTTAGTGTAGTTCTGGACCCACAATCGGGAGAACTGCAGCGTTTGCCGCGAATTCGTGGACCAACAATGATCAGGAAGACGAGGGAAACATTTCATAACAGGTGGCCGTATTCTATAGGGGTCGCTGAAATATTCTTTGGATTTTTAACGCTAGCTTTAGGTAAGTTGAGAGAGGTCTTCTGATCAAAAAATAGGTGTGTCTGATTAAAGAAAAGTAAAAACACCTGCTTGGCCTTGCTGTAGGAAACGAGAACTATGGCAGAATTTCGCGCAAAGCCAAACTTGTGGGATCTAATATGTGTTTTCTCATTGTCTATCTACTTCAGGTACTGTTGAAGCGATAGTTGTTCCGTTAGCTCTGGACATGACAGGTGAAAGAGGCATCTCACTCGATAAATCAAACGTGTTTGGGGTTGGAATATGGACAGGAGCTATGGTGAGTGAACATCTGTAATCTGCGGTGAACTCAAACAGTGATCAAGAATGAAGCTGAAGGCTGTCAACTCATTTTCACAACTTACTTTGATCATAATTTCCATTCAACCGAGTTCTCTGACGACATCTTGCTTATTATGTTCCAGCTGATCATGACCGGGTCCCTGGCCGTCAGAGCTTCCAGAACAAAAAGGGCCACTACGGTTTATCGATTTTACCTTGTTACTGGGTTGTGTCTGTGTGTATACATTGCTGCCATTATCTTGCTTATAGTTGGATATAGCGATGGATGGACTCCAGACTCAACTTTAGAGGTGAGTATACAGCCTCGATACCAGGCTATCAGAAGTGACACAGAAAATGGGGCAGAGTTTGTTTTGAGAATTACAAATTCGCTTGTGACACAACAGCACTACTATACTAGTTAGTGCTTATCTAGAACTTACTAACAATTGTTGTGAAAGTAATTGAAAATACCTGCAGGCCTGCAGTTGGCACAATGTCATCAGTGTTAAGAGTGAAAAAAATCCTGTTTGAACTTTTCAGTTAGAAGCCGTTTTATACAAAATCCATACCATAATGTCTGTGACAGTATTTATCGGGCTTCTCCTGGCCCTCGTGGCGTTCGTCAATTATTACGAGGACGTCTGGTTCGGAGAGTTGCAGCTCTGTCGGCGATGTGGCAAAATATTCTGCCCTTGTGTTTGTCCGAAGGTAACTATGGCAACCATGTGTTAAGATGTTAAAGGGACTATAATAGTATAATCTGATATAGAAATACAGACAAATATGGGAGTATATGTGTCCCTCTGTATTTCTGTATCAGTGCAAGGACTTTATTACCCCTTTCACATCGTGTGCATTTGTGATATATTTTTGAATATTTTTTGAAAACCTAGCTGTACTTTATAGCTGTTGTGGCCCTGTTGAAAGTGTGGGTTCAAAACATCTGTTTATAGTATGTAGAGTGTACATTTTGTTTATAAGTTATTATTCCTCGGCACAACCTACATACCCATGAAACTTTCCTGCAGCTGTGATTCAGTGTTGCAACTAATTAAAGTCAGCACGGATTGTCAATTACACTAAAATGTTGGTCATGAATTATATATCAGAA
This sequence comes from Lineus longissimus, assembly GCF_910592395.1. Taxonomy (NCBI): domain Eukaryota; kingdom Metazoa; phylum Nemertea; class Pilidiophora; order Heteronemertea; family Lineidae; genus Lineus; species Lineus longissimus. The sequence goes on from NC_088326.1 coordinate 401,494, forward strand.
TTGTTTTCATTTTGTGAAAGTTTGCAACATCAAGGTCGGAGGATGAAGAAGTAAGTCTACATTAGAAAGATAATTTATCTGTCTTACTGATTAATACTACAGTTTGTCTTGCTTTAATGTTGTACTGGATGTATAGTTTAGTTTATCATCTTTGTTTATTCTAGCACTTATTGGGTTTTTTTCGCCAAAGGAAGGCCATTTGCATCCCAGACCCCCTAGCGATGCCTATGAGGTTATATCTACACAGTGGTCCACTGCTTTTTTTCTACTGCATGCACCAGTAGGCCTATATGTCTGTAACCTAGGATAGACTTATCAGTCATTTGATCACAAACTTTGGACCAGAGATGAACGTACTGGAAATCTAGCATTGCATCATGAGAATAATGGGGCCCTCTCTTGTGGTAAACAATGACCGTTTTTTTCTCCCAGCTTATGCAGGTGTTTCTGAGTGAAGAACCCACGGGGGATCGAAGGCTAGTTACCCTGAAGAATTATCGGCGAATTTGAGGGTAGGCTGTCCCTTCCTAACTGCATACCTGTGTGTGTGACGTCATGACTGCCTTCAGCATGTTCAGCCTGTGCAATACCCATCAAATAGTCACCTTGTCATAGCAGGCATCGTCCTATCAATCATACTTACTAGTACTCCTTGTACTCCATGTCCTGGCAGGCTCAGCCAGACGTCTGGTCATTTGACCTACTGACTAACAAAATTTGAAACTTTATACTGCCTTTACACTACATACATGAACCATACAATGTATACCTCTTGACAAAACGTGTGCACACACTCGCTGCAGTAGTGTCCTGACCAATAGTTTGAAACCTGTTTAAAACATCCCCAACAAGATCTTGGCTGGGTCACAAACCTTGTTGTATTGTTCAAAACATGCTGAAGACAGCATCTCTCAGCTGTTACCAGTTTTGACCCCTGTAAATTTCACCCTAACAACCATTTTTTCTGCACCTTACACTTAGCCGTAGATTTTTGTTTTCATTTCTCTCTCCTTGGATGTCGGGGAAGGTTTTTATTCTGTCCTCATTAAGATTTCAGATTCATGCCAACGAGTATCCATAGAAACCCAAATCGAATCTCTTCGAATATTTGTTATTTTTCTGCATGATCTTTTCGTTTCAGTCATTTCTTCATGCGTCGTTTAACCTGGTTAACGGCGTCTGACATCCAAAAGCTTCATGTATGTTATTAGCATGAATTCAACTTGTAGTCATTCATTTAGGCTAGCATGTTCGCTTGCTAATCTGACCTGTCTGAGGTGCATTGTAATCCTTGTAGTAGAGAATAGCAAGCTATTTCAAAACAGAAGACTGTTTTGCAGTCAACATTTCAATATGGACTACAGTGTTACTCAGATTTCAACAAGCTTCACTGCTCTGCATATTCCAGCTTTTGCGCTTACTTTCATTCCATCATATTCATTCATCATACGTAACTATCTGTGGATATCATCGCTTACATGCTTTGTTTCATGTTTGTTGGTTTCTGTGTGCATAGGCACGACTGGTGCTTTGAGAGTGGTCACAGACCATCGACATGTAAAGAGTTTGATCGTTGTTTCATTTGTGGACCTCAATAGGTTCTGAGAGATTTGTCAACACACTAGACATGCTTTCACACTTGCCAATAGCGAGGGGGCTGTTTCTCACACCAGTGAGTTTGATTTGGAGGACTTACACTCTCCATACCACAATGTACTGTACAGGCCTGATAAATGTTCCTGTGACATGGGGAGTGAAAACAGCTTTCCTCGAGGATGTTTCCGGGGGGTGGGTGTGTAATCACACCCCTCAACAGGAGAGCATGTGGATATGTCCTGTGTCTCTTTGGTGGTAAGGCCACTGTTCTTGAAACATGTGTGCAGGGAACATCTATTTCAACCAACACTGTGTTCATATGCATATCATTCTGCTTCCCTTGCAGTTACGTAATCCATTAGTTGATATACCAATGCCAATATGAGGAGGTACTAGTTCAGCTTGTTGATGTTTTAGTAACTTGTGTTGTTTATTCTAGTCACTGTGTGGTAGATCTGTTCAAGCACTTTCATTTCATCTCCAGTCTCACTTACTTTTAACACACCAGGTGATTCCTCTCAACTGTTCCTTTGTCACACATGGTTGAAAAAATATGCTAATTCTCCCCTCTCCTGCTTGTTCCTCCTTTCACATTCTTGCTTATCATCCTGTCATAGTTATACATTCACTTTATTCTTGCATGTTTACACTGGTGTTATTGATTCAAGTTAGTCTTTATGTCAATGATTGAGCAAAACACTAACAACAGTGTCTTTGTCTTTAATATTGTTTGTTGAAGTGATGAAGCAGCTAATTGCCAGTTCAAGTCCCAATTGTCAGGGTGAAATATGACATCATTATTGTGAGTTTGGAACCCTTACAGTCATAAATAGCAAACAACTCTTACAACATGCACAAGGAACAGTGGATAGTTGGTGGATTACTTAGGTAAACTGACTCCATGAACTGTCCTTTTCAACATGTCTTTCTCGTTCCAGTTCGATTGTGACTGCATGAGTTGTGATCAGTCCATCTCGAAGGTGAGTCTCTTCCAGCATATGCTCCTGCAATGTTGGTACAACAAGGCCCAAAGTTTTTGCTGAACATTTGACAATCTGAGTTACTTAACGGAACCTGAAACTTTTGTGCTCTGTGATGCCAGTCTAAAACCTTTTATCCCTTTCATTTCAGAGAGTACGTAGCATCCCTAGTGTGCGCGTCCTCCTCAAGAGATCAAGAGATCGTACCCCATCGATGCCGATATAACCCAATAGATGGTGCTGCTAGTCCTAATAGGGATAACGTGTATATATGTACATAGGATACCGCATCATGCATGGTTTTATGTGGACTCTGCATGTGTGTTTATTTCCTCCAGGATATTCTCAAGTTTCGGGGAATCCCCACACCAACATGACATGAGGTCATGCATAGATATTCAACATGACAACACCTGACTTTGTCATCAAGAGATTGTCCTTTCACTCAAAAACGGCCCCTGAGTCACTATGTTGTGTATGTTATGTCTCAATGCTGAGGTGTTTCATCAGCACTTCAGAGCTGGATTGACTTTCTCCAGTCACTTCATTTCTAACTACTTGCTCAGTTGTCAAGTGTATAAATAACCAAGCTGGTCCCACTTTCAAAGCACAGAAGTAACAACCTCCAGATAAACACTCAATACTCACAAAAGGTCTTTGGAAATGTTACTAATCCTCTATGAGTGAATGTTAATTTCGTTTAATGACTTAATCATATGTGGAAGGGATCAGGAACTGACAACTGTAAACACACGTACCACACATTACTCAATGATGCATGCAGATGTGCTATGTAAATACTTTGTGTATGAACAAATTGTGCAATGATGAATGTTGTGTATGAACATTCAGCTAATTTAAAACCATTTATTTATGAACTTAACTTTTGATAATTTATGTGCATTTATACAAACCTATTTGAGCTAGGTCATGATGGCTGAATCCAATGATGGTATAGACCTACATCTCTCTTGCTGTTGTCATGATGTAATCTGCTTTTTCAGCATCTTTCTAAGCCAAGTATGTATGTTATATCATCATTGGAAGTAATTTAATATTCAACAGCTCTGAAAGCCTACTGTGTTTATTCAAAAATTGAATATTGAACTAAATTTGTGCTAAATATAAATGTTGACGATATCGCCATGTAGACTGCATATGAATGCTACAATGTATGAATGGTAGGTTCCAGCGTCATAGCAGCAATGATTTAACTGGTTCAGGTTTCTTAGGGCTGGAGGAAGAGGAGTCGGGGTTTGTGTACCACATGGGAGTCGTGTAGCCAGAGAACTTAATTTGGAGTTTAAAAACATGGTGTCGGTGAACACCAGTTCTTATTCTCAATAAAAACAGCTCCTGTCTAGAAACCAGCCGTAGGATCAAGTGCCGGCCGAAATGAGGCCATCAAAATCATTAAATAAACTGAAACAAGATGGTCTTACTGTAAACATTGTATTGTGAAATTGCTTTATCTAACATACTTATGCAATCATTTCAGGAAGTCTGTATTTTAACATGCTTCTGATTAAATTTTGTATTTATCTGAACTTATGAACTCGTTTACTGTGTTTCACATGGGACTACCTTCAATTCAAAATGTGATGCATTGGAGGGCTGGGGATATTGTCCTCGCACTCAGAAATAAGAACCAGTATGTTTTACAGATAAGGAATTGGAAACTTCTACTTCTATATAGTGTTTAGTTCTAAGGTATCATACATCAACTTTCAGTTGGTCTCCAACATAGTGAAACTACCCTACTGACTGTTGTGATACTCCTCAAGGAACTTTGTCATTCTTGATCTTCTTCAACTCCTGTTCAACTTGACCAACAAACGCTGGGAAGTTAGGATCGGCCAGGCAAAGTCTAACCATCGTTCCAATCTGCTCCGTCGGAAGGTTGGTCTGGGCGTATGCAAGAGGAAGATTCACGTTTTTCAGTTTCGTGGCTATTTCGTCCAACCTGACGGTCCCGGACAACTTGAGTGGTGGAGATTGGTCCTGAAAGAAAACATGGAGACAATTGCACAATCAGGAATGTTTTAGTTTGAATAGAATAGAATTATAATCTAGAAACAGAAACTCACCTTTGAGTCTCCTTTCTCCTCTCCAACCTCTGAAGTGTTCTTGACTGTAATATAATGAGCTGCCCTCCGCGTGAAGTCCTTGCAGTGATCTAAACCCGAACCTTTCTCATCGTCCGAGAACTTGATTCGAAATCGTCTATTCTCATCCCTGACTTTACACAGGAACAGAACACTGTCACCCTTGGAGACAACCCTCATCCAATTGCGGGTATCGATGAGGGAGTAATTCTCCTGCAAAGAAGAGATTGTTAAAGGGGTACGCTGTTCGTAATTACTGGTGGTCCAGGAAAACTTCACAATTGTACAAACAATTAGAAATTCTAGGCATTTCAATTTTCCTGTCTGTCCGTGTTGTGACTCTGTCTCTGTCTTAAACCATGTCTTGGATGTGACTTCGTCTCTGGAGTTTCTGTGCCGAGGTCACTCGGCCAACTCACCATAATCTTGTCTCCTTGAGAGACGAGTAAATGACTCGTGGTCAGAAGAGAGAGATGAAGAATGTCTTCTCGGTTGTCATACATCTGAAACATAAATCATGATTAACAGAGTAGGCCCCTCATGACATGCTGGGTACAAATCACACATACAACAGGATACCAAAGGTATTTTACTCTTAGTTATGAGGCTTATATGGGATGTGTCAAAAACTGGTGCTTTCGCTGAACCTTGATTGTCACAAAGTCTCCTGGACCTGGACAACATCACTACTCAGACGACATCTGCAATTGGATGCCTTTTTACTTGACCACTGAAGATTCCTTTGGGTCCATTGACTTTGTTCAATAGTTTATCACTTTTTGGACATAAAGATGTTGCTGGCCAAATGCTTATGATGCTTATACCTTCCATTCTCCACCTGAAATGGCTGGCGCAGGCATTTCTGGTTTCTCATGGCCGACATGAGACGACGTCGACATCAGGTACCTAGCATATTTGTCTAGCTTCCAGCGTCCTTCTTCTAGTCTCCTTGATACAGGCCCACTATATGTAGCCATCATTCACTGAGATAGGAACCAGCTGAAATAAAGGAAATATTGAATAAATCATGACCACACCCACCAAAATGGGTGAGCGTGCGCCATGCATGCATGTGCCATGTGCCATGTGCCATGTACCATGCATGCACACAGACAGAGCTTTGCTATCACAACTTAGAGTTTTAATTGCTCAATTCCGACTTAATTCAAACCATCTTTGAAGAATATTGTACTTCAGTAACTGTCATATTGACTGAAACACTCGAAATAATGTTCTGTACCTTTGATTGTACGAAAAAACGAAAAATACAAAAATCTTTTAGCGAAATTTTGAAACTCCCGCGACACGAACTGGGCTCTCCGTCATCGGAGTTTGTGCAGTTCTGATGACGTCATCGGATTTGCGGCAGATAGAGACAGCTTCCTAAAACCAGGAAGTGAACACAATTTTGCATCTCAAAAAACTTTTTTAGTCGAATTCCCAATCAATAAAAGGTAAATTTGTATTTGCAATTGTTAGAGCAACAATCTTGGCAACATGTTTACTTGTTTATTTGTATTGCCATTGTCTGTTTACGTGTTTACTTCATCATACATAGAACAAAAACTATTTCATTTTCTACAGTACATGTACTCACTACTTGGAGGCAAGGCCCAAGTGTGTTGTTTAAGATAGCTACTTTGGTACTTGTTGCAGATTTAGGCCACTGGGCTAGCCTACCGGTAACCTACTACTTCTAGCCCCCAACCACATGTCATGCCTAGGCTGCATGATGGCCAGCAGTGCATGCGTCTACCCTATTATGATCCTTTCCAAATCTGATTTATTTCTTCGACAGATTTCTCCGTGCATTGCCATTGATCATCAACATGTACATGGATGTCATCCTGAAAGGTATGAGACCTCTTGTATCTCTTGCTGAAGGCTTACTTTGAGAGAGATTTCTAAGGCAGGGATTGACGTGATAAAACAAAACTGGGTTTGCTTGTTGACTGATATCACTGATGATGACTTCACTTGCCTGAGAAGCGATCAAAGTGCTTTATGAAGAATGATAGGCTTGTTTAAATCTTGTTTTATCTTGGCCAACTCCTTCGCCTTCTCTTTCAGCCAAGAATCCATCCTAAAAATGTACGGCCGTTCTTCAAAAAATACATCTGATCAGTTTCAGTGTCTTGTATAACTCTCTCAGCACTAATGAACTATTTGAGCCTTTACATTTACAGATGTGAGTGGCATCTACAGCCGCCTGTTGGACCACAGGCCAGTCCTCAACGGCGAGATCAGATTCATGCTCAAGGAATTTGAGGTAATTTAAATGAATAAGTTGGGGAGATTAGTGGCAAGAGTGCGAAGGCTCATAATGTGGCAGTTGTGGGTTCATCTCTTCGGAAGGATCACCACTGTTTCAATTATTTGTGTCCTTGTGCTAGACACCTATTGCTTCTCTTTGCCTGGGAGTGGAAATGGCTTGCCTGGGAAGTTAACCTGGTGTGGAACAGCATCCTATCAGGAGAGGTCACACTCCTGGTCACTCAATGCTTCAGAAACTGGGGTCTGCTCCGTGTGAGCCATTTGGCTGCTCAAGCAACAGCCAAGTAGACAGAATTTGAGCACAACTTTATTTTTCCAGTGTAAAATCTGTATCACTTGGTACAGTATAAGGCCAAATTAAACATTACAATATGAATTTTGAATATCAACTTTCAGGAGAAACGAAGTGATCGCGAGGGAAGTCGACTGAGGAAGGCAATGGTTGACTCCAGCGAGGTTGAAAAAGATATTCTGCCTCAAACATTGGAAGAATTAAAGCAGAACCTTGGAGTCCTGCTGGAGAAGGGTATGCATCTGATTAAACTCACCTTTTCATCCACTTTTACCTTAATCAACTCTTAAACACGATAACCAGCTGTCTCATTACAAAAAATTGCTGTGTTTGGTGGCTAATCCAAAAAGGTAAGATATCTGCACAACAAAATGTTAACTTTGCAGTTATCAATTATAATTTCATCTCCTTCAATTCCAGCGAACGCCTGCAACAAACTCACCGAGGACATAGCTAAGGTGGAGGATCAGAAAAATAGTGAATGGCTCACACAGCAGAGGGCAGCACGGGATAAAGACTGGCAACAATTCATGCAAGAACAATGTGAGAAGAGTAAAAATGTTGACCAATCGTTCCAGGAGGAAAAAGAGAAATTGGAAAGTCAGTACGCAGAGTTGGAGACGAAACTATCTATGCCACCATCTCCGTGATCTCAAACAGACTGACGAGTGTTGAAATTGGCTGATGTAAATATCAATTTGATTGTTTTCTGTTAAAACAGTAATAAAGGTGCTACATGTATATTTTTCTTGATCTAAAGTACGGATTTAATTCTTTTATTTGAAAGCATGAAAACATGAAGTGAGAAACTGTCCAAGACTTGGTACTGAGACTGCCGAGCCTTTTCATCCCTCGACCAGGGCTGTCAGTGGGGACCGGGGTCTCTTGGTCTGTCCCTACTTGACATTACAAATTGAGTGCATGCCCTCTCTGTACACCCAACCTTAACATGTCTGAGAGACAACACTGGAGTTGGTTGGGACGTGTCCAATTGCCACCAGGCACACTCGAGGACGGCACAACCCATGCTGCAATGGACAGCCGGGGGGGAAGAAATCGAAGTTGTCCAAATGGAGACCTGGAGCTCAACTGTGGGAAGTTAGATGAAGCAGCTTGGTCTGACCTGAGGGAAGATCTACTGACAGGTTGTCAACCGAACAGGGTGGAATCTGATGATGGAAGCCTTGTGTAGTGACCCGGGAAGGAGAAGACAATCTGAGTGATGCCTTGCAAAGTGACCAGCCTGGCAGGAGTAAGTCTCCAATGGCGACCAAACTTGCTGTCTCATCCAATCACAGCACCAAAGAGAAAACGAAGACAAGTTTAATCATACTACATACATTTAATCATCTTAGTTGATTTACAATATATTCTGTGGTTGTTAAACATAGCTTTCAAGGTAAAATGACGCACATGAACAACCAAATACAATCAAAGCATGGACGAAAGAGAGCACTTAAAATACACTGTATTCTAAGGAACTATGATCTAATGAAATAAGACCCTAACACTTGAAGGCATACGGAACATTCGATCACTTCAGTTGGCCTTTTGGTGCGGTTTATTGAAGGTCAAGGTTAACAGAGCTGTGATACTCAACTAGCTGCACTGTGTTACAGATCTATAAAATACCATGTATACTTCACTTTGACAAATTATTTGGCTCTGAGTAAAATGAGGGTGGTGTTTTTTCACTCTGTGATAATCGCAGTTTTGGACATGATCATGGTACTTACTTTGATGAAAAAAAATATGATGTTTATGCAGATGTACAGTGAACTAGATCTGAAATGTCACCGGGAGCCAAACAATTTATTATTTGCGGTCTTCATGCCAATGATTGGCTGACATGAAGTGGATTACCGAACTCATTCCTTTCGCCACGTAAGTAGTTATATGTTCCCAAATATGATCAGCAAAAACGTTATAGAAACACAATAAAACATCAAAATAAATAATGAACTTATGAATACTTAGTGCATTCTGTCCTCCGTGCAGGTGAGGTTCAAATTTCATAGCAGCCTTAGGGCCAACAAGGTAGGTAATGGATAGGGGACAAGTCTTGCAACGTTGAGACACAACTGCACTGAATTCAGTGATATCTGTGACAACCAGGGGTAAAGGCTGGCAGAGACAGCCTAGATCTCTAAACTTTCCTATTCATTTGGAACCTAACCATACTAATTTTAGATAAATTACCAAACACACAAGCAAATACTTACAAACCCAATCAACCCATTTAAATTGAATACATAATTTACAAAAATGAATCAAAAATGACAGTTTAAGGGGTCAACTTCTATGGAAAATTCATTAAATAAACTATGAACTCTTCAGAAACGAATCAAAAATATTCTGGATAAGCCAGTAATGCACACAAGCCTCAAATGGGAAAAACTTTGAAAAACAGGTGTTCGTTGATGCAGGTGTTAGCAGCTGCATACGCATATAACAAATTTTTACTTTTTTACAAATTTCTTTCAAAATTGTTCTTACGAATACAACCAAAGTTTTGTTCAAATGATTTGTTTCTTGGTATTTGAAAACAGGTGTTAGTTGATGCAGGTGTTAACAGCTTAAATATACAACCCATTAAGGCTGGAGAAGGAAGTGGTTTCATCATCAGAGCTTACGGGTTCGATATATCCTGACTTTCTCAACTCCTTTAAGACTTCTGAATCGGCATCATGGTCGACTGAGTTTCCAACCAAATCATTGGTTACTGCACCAGCATGAGAAAGTAGAAGTAGCCATCGTGGACCCTCCCCCGAGACGAGCAAACAAACCGAATTAGAAGCCAGGAAATGGTAGGAAGCACTTCCAACAGGCCTGGTCTACAGCCATTCAACAAAAGGAAATATCTGTGTAAAAGCAATTTTTTTGTGTTTTTGAAACCTTTTAAAATGGTTCAGCTGTGCGTAAAAACATACAAATCGATATTGGCAACCAGAGTAACAAGAGCAATCCTGATACTTCTATTTACATTATATCCAATCTTATCTGGCTTGGCGTAAATTTGTTCAAATTTGTCATAAAATTTGATCATTCTATTTCTGTGCACTTATTGATCATCAGGGGAAGATCAGACATTTTCTAGCATACAAATTATAACTTACTTCCCGTCTTAATTAAAGTCTCATAATTATGTGAAATGGACGTAACTTCATAGCTAACTATTCTCGGCACAAATGCTATAACATAAACTACTCACCACCTTTTCCTATGGAGAAAACACAAACTTGACTCAGAAATGAAAAACTTGCTGCCAGACACAAATAACTTTCTTCAAAGCCAAATCCTGCACCAGAACAGCATAAAAAGTGCTTCATTGCTTGACGTGATATGCACTATATCCACCATTTCAGAGTTGACACCACCATTGCCCATGCATGTAATGAATGATCAATCCCATACATTTCAGAACATTTGGGCACACGGTAAAATGTTCACAATCAAAATTGTCAAAACCTCGCTGATGCATTTTTATAGTCAAATTGCAAACTAGGAGTTATTTTTCACAAAATGACGAACGGATAAACACTGTACAGTGTATCTTGTCTTGCAATGATATGCTGAAACGGTTTTTGTGTGGCTCCGCAAAATCAAACTTAAGCTTTTTGTGTTGCAAACTTAATCAAGTGAATCAGAGATCTGCATGAATATATAATGCCACTTCAAACTAACTAACAAATGCAAAATTACAATAATAATCCATGTTAATTTACAATACAATCAGTGAGATAAAATACACAGGGTGGCCCAAAAAATCAACAATCATCATTATGACGAAAGTATTTGGCAGCAAACATGGGAAAAAGTTGTTGCTAATTCACATCTTGAAATTTCAAAAGTCAACATTCACATAATTATGATGAGCAGGAAATCTAAAAATGTTAACCCTTCAAGTCAAGATGCTATTTTGAGCTGGCAACAAAACGATTTCTGACCGGACTTGAACATAAACTGACGCATTAATGCCGTATTTTACACCTGATCAACACTGAATGAAAACATTTATTGCTGATGTGCGATAAGCGATAATAGACGCATAATTGCAAAATGGGGGTTATTTTCGAGCCACCCTGTATCTACTGACCGACCTACAAGTCACAGCCTAAAGACCCTGCACCAAGCTTTGGTAGGGTTGGTCGATATAAACATACAATAACACACAAAATATTAAAATAGTGCTTAAATATCATCTAAGTCTCAGTGTTCTCGGCACCTCCCAGGGGGCGTCCTGAGACTGGCAAATGTGGCGCTGCAGAATATCAGGACGGGTGAGTTTTAAACTGTTCTTACAAGGCAGTGTTTACAGGATACTTTTTGACAAAATGTTATTCTTATTTTCTGCTTGAGAAGGTATAAAACAGTTAAGGCCTTCTTTACCAAAATTCCTCACCAAATATCAATGCCTTTTCACTCTCGGTAAGCTCAGTGGACACTTAAGCCTCCCTTCAGTAGGTTCAAAGGCAGGGACCCCTCAGTACTGAGAACACTGGTTATATTCTAAAACACATTTGATTAATCATTTCATGAACAAATGCTCGGAAATTATATAAGTTTCAGTATAAATGTCTGAACTATCATAATAGGATGTTTTACCAATTCGTCAACAACTTCTACAGAAATGTTAGCATTTTGAGTAACTGGCTTTAACCAGTCTGTTCTTCACCTGTTTACCAGCCCTTAAAAATATTTCAAGGACGAGAAAAAACTTCCGTCACCAAATCGAGAAAACTTTAATTGGATGGAATTTGGAAAATACTTAAAATCCCCATTAAGTAGGTGCTCACTTTTAGGGCTGTTCTGCATCAGTACCAAATGGTGATGGTTTCGGGTTTCCAGAAGTTTTTTTGGCAAACTGTTCGATATGTAGAAAACCTTGTCAAAACCTCATATTACAATATCAACCTGGTTCTCATCTTGAAGTTGCTGAGATCCGATTTAAACTTTTACCAAGAGATCTTGCACAGTGCATCAATGCAAACACCCCACATTATTTTGAATCCCACATTTGTGATCTTCCATTTCCACAAACACACCCCAGTTTTTGTAGCGTTTGAACAAAAATTTCCCACCAATGTTTTCCAGTATTTCTGAGCCCAGTGCCTGAGTGTTCAATTGCGATATGAAAACAAAACAATAATGAGTAACTTGAGAACGACACCGTAAACAAGGTTTCCTTCAAAAATACGCCGACATGACAAAGATACTGAGGTGCAGCTGGATGAGAACTAACGACAGCCAGCAGAGAAGACAGCACTTCCAATATATAACCAAAATCAACACTTAAAACAACTTCTAGCTTTTAATCATTTTTCATTATTCATGTTATTAAAGACATAGTTGCCATGGTAACAAAAGTTCTACAAAACTTTCAGATATGATGATAAAATATTTCTTCGGTGTCTTGATATTTCCATGTTTGGATTTCCTGCCACAAGCTACTCCAATGGAAGACATGGTATACAAGAGCAAAGAAATTAACAACAGCAAGGTCAAAACCTCATCGCTGATTGGCCAAAATTAGTAAACTGTATTCTCGCTCAAAAGGCGGACACCGCAAATAATCAAGATTCGCAAAAATAAAAATTGCAAAAAAATATTTTTTTCGATAGAAAAAAAATAAAAAATTTCATAAAATAAATCAATCCATCAAATGAATACTGTGAATTTCTGACTCGACTTTTTCCTTCCATTGCAAAAATTTCGGAAACAGGTTCTTTGGTTCTGTTTAGCATGATGCAAAATGTTACCATGGTTACCATTTTCCACAACATAAACAATCAATGAGACTGAATATTTGTGAATGTATTGCTTGAATTTGAATAAACCCTTTTGAATGGGGCTGGTGCACATAACAAGCACAATGGTGCACAGTAAGGGTGCCCATAGCCACCGAATGATTTCCTTGGCAACGACTATCACCATGACAAAATTAAAAATGACTGACACGAGATGATAAACAATGAACCTTCACAATGTGACAAGGTGAACAAGAAAAGGACTGAGGCATTCTTGTTTAGTTTCTGAGAAAGCAAAGATCAAACAGGATCAACATGTTGAGGATGATGATGAAGAAAGGATATTTGAAATTTTCCACATTTTTTTGAAGAACTTTTTTCAAACAATTTTGAACCTGTAACAGGCATAAATGAGCACCATACAACCGGAGTCTTTATTATTTTTCAATTTTGGTCAAAATTTTCTCAATTCGACGACAAATCAGGCGAAGACCTCAGTCCTTGACTGACAATGGCAGATTTCAACGATGAGCAAACAACAATAAAAAATGGAAAATGGACCGACCCATGTTCTTGCCAAAATGGCACATCTTCTAAGCCTTTTATAAAGTATGTATGCAAGACGGGCGGGTTTAGGTCTAAAGGGTTAAACAGATCTGTTGTGGTATACATATGTTGGTCTTGTGGGTGATTCACATAGATAGTTTATAAAAGGTCAGACTTCACGCACCAGACACCTAGACATTCTCTTCTACACAAAACTGTCAACTGAAAGAGTTCACAAAATAAATGGCCCATTCTTTTTAACAGACCGCTAGATATCGTCTCTTTCTCTTAACAACAAGACTTAATATTGCGATGCAAAACTCACAGCGAGACTTATTGCGATGCCAAACGCCCAACGACTCTCGCTGCTGACTTTACGCGAAATACATGACTTTCAAAGTGTCCGGGTGAACTGTGATGGCTCGAAGCATCGCAACTGACGATCGATCATCGTTTGATGACGAGGAATGACTTCCTTCACCGCTGTAACAAAGAAAACCAAACATGGTTAATAATTACTCTCAACTGTACAAACTTCACCGCACCCTTTAAGGACTCGAGGCAATACTTTGATTTCAGAATAGTTAAGTGATTTTCTCAACCCTGCCTGCCTCGTCCCTGAAGGGTTAACGGTATAACTGAATGGAAAGGCCATCCATAAAGTACATTACCAAAACAGTTCAAACTCAACAACTTCAGGCCAAAGAAGTGGCATTTTTTTCGGTACGTACTTTATGAATGGGTCCGCGTGGGCTTTATGCAAATTTATGCAAAATACATGACTTTCTGAGTGTCTGGATGTAGCGTGACAGCACGTAACATGGCAACGGTTGTTCTCTCGTCAAATGGTCCTGACTGTTGGCTGCCTTCCCCACTGAAACAGGGAGTTATAATTATTTCCACAAGGTAAACAAGAAGTTAGAATTATTTCGAAAACAAGAGCAGAAGTTGGAAATATTTCCAAAATGTAAGCAACACAATATTTAGAAAACATAAGAAAAGTGCTGAGCTTGGAGAAGTGAAGTCTTGAGCAAGTCAGACAACACAGTTGTGCAAAATCCATACAATGACAGCAAGTGCTCAAGGAAATATATGATTGACATGAGCGAGACTATACCAAAATAAACAATACACAATGTCATATCAACCCTTACCTGTCGTGTTCCTTCTCCACGAGATGGTAGCGTGCACGGAAGGCCACCAGATGTGCATAGTATGCGGGCGCCGGGATGGAGACACTGCGCGTACACCTCACATACGTGTGACAGAGTTGATAGGTCAGCATCTGCAGCTGGTCGGCACTGAATCCATTATCGTCCCAGAGAACGTGGTAGTGAGATGGTCGACTAGTGCCCTGAATACCAGCGTGGCTGCATAGATAGAAATCAAACTCTGATGGATGTGTGATGCCAACATCAACGGTCGTACCAGCAGGAATATTGCCACTTTTTCCAATCTGAAATGATAATAGTGACATGATGAAACAGGACATTTATACAGCTCTTCTCCAAGTCAACTCAGTTCAAAGCACTTCGGCATGTGGAAGTGCTCCAGGGAATGTTAAGAAGCAGGTACTCAGCTCATACACTTACTAACAACCTCAGCTGACTAATGCCAGTAAAGTCCCAGCATTCTGATTGAACTTGGTGTTCAGCCTGCATCAACAACCCAACCATCAACAGTCAACAAGTTTCATGCAGCCGTATTCAGCCGTTTTCAAAACAAAGTTGCGACTCACTTGGTCTTTTCTGTCCGCACAGAACAGTCTCGTGTGATGGCGCTTCTGTACTGCAACAAACGTGATCCCAGGTTGGTAGCCAACCTCGAGCAACACACACGCCTCACGAACAGCTCGCAACTCATGCTGTAGTACCTGGAAGAGTAAAGAATGAACGGTGTGAGGTATGGTGTTACTGTCCTACCAGTTGCTAGTCAGTCTCCAACAACATCTAGCTGCATCCTCACAGGTAACAGCACACTACTCGTGCTGAAAGATCTGAATAAAAGAACATCTCAATATTTTCTTGACATTTTCCTACATAATGACATTTTTACCCACCTCAGGGAATTTCCCCTCGCTGACTCCATCCCTGTAGAAGATGATCCTGGCTGGTTTGAATCGCGTGGACTTGTAGAACTGTATGAGGAGCTCTTTGACCATCGTCGACAGATCCTGGATGATCTCCTGGCGATGCTGCTGGATACGGACCGTTGCCGAGTAACGACTGGGATGGGCGTCCATGCTCCCAACGACAGCTGCGATCGATGGTTTGCTGGTGTCTCCGGCTGGTGGGTGGGTGACGTCAGCGCCCAGAAAGATGATGGGTTCGTTGAACACTGCTGGCCTGTTGAGAACGTTGCGTAAAGGTTGTGTCAGTTAGTAAGGAAGATGTGCCCTAGCCAAGTCCTTCAGCGCTCACTCTCATTAGGGAGTATCTACCTCCAAAGTGTATTCCTCCTCTGGTGCCCGCTTCATATTACGAGCTCTGACCACTACGCAACTAATCTCCCCAAACTCATCTGTGCTCACAATATTCTTTGGGAAATTCTACCTACCTTATACTTGGCAGTAAGATATTGTTGATTCCTCCAAGCTTGACGTTGATCTTAAGGCAGAGATTGGACAGTGTTTGTGGCGAGGTTTTGTTGACGTTTTTGGCCTGAACGCACTGAGTGGCCATACCGATCAGGATGTCTCCGACGCGCTTCACTTCAGCTGGAAATAAGAGCAAAACATTTTGTTTACAATCTGACAATCAACAGCCCCATGTGCTTATGGGTGGTGACGGGAGTGAAAGATGACGGGATCTTCAAGTGCTCTTCCTCAAAACTTCTCAAAGTCTAAACTTACCATAAACAGGTGTTTTTCCAGGCAGCACCACAACAATGAGTTGTAAACCTTGGTAGGTATTCTTGAGGAAACGGAACATGGGCTCCACCTGGTCATGGCCGGTCGCGTATTTACAGAAACATGGCTGACCAACGATAGGCATCCCCGCGTCGTTTGAAATTCTTTGCAGCTGTTGTGTGAAGTTTCTGAAAACGAATGAAAGACTTGAAATACCTATCTCTATTCAAGTTTGAAATTGAATAAAATTAGGAATATCAATATTGTACAAGGTACAGATGTATTCTTATTTTACCTCAATGAATCCTCCCTGACTGTCCTCTGCGGGGCAAAACACGCTATGGCCCAGACTCTGATCTCGATGCCAGTGTAGAACTGCTTGCCTCGCATGTCCCACACTCCTTGGGTTGGTACTGCCTGGGCTTTTTGCTGCTTGGAAAAATAAAAAGATCTGACGATAGTAAGGTGGCAAAGACCATATTATAAAGGGCCCGTGTGAGGGAGTTTACCATAAAAATCATACTAATGGGCCTTAGCATATTATTATAGTTGCCGGTGCACGGAAAAGCGCTTTGCCAACTGAGAGTATCGTCCCGATCTCATTGGTTTCTGGAGGAAGAGCCTTATACCAGCAAGACTCAGTATGCTGCTATCAGTATTAACTCCCTTAGGGGTCCCCACCATGTGAAGAACTATCTCTCAATAACGAACAAGGTGACTAATCTATAAGTGCAGCTACTGGTCAATCTATCCTGTCAAATATTTCCCTACTTATCTTATGGCTCTTGTATGAATTCGCTCAGTTTAAAGGAGAAAGACATTTGAAACTGTGGATACCTCGTGGTTGATGCAGAAATTTGAAAAACGGGGCACAGCCACCACCCAGAGAGAAAATGAAGAAGTGATTTGCTTTTTGTGGGGAGAAGCCCAGTAAACTCCTTGCTCTTCTCTCAAGAAAGTCAACCACTTATATTGATACAAAACTTTTGCACAGCCCTCTCCAAACCTTTTATTCACACTTCAAATTCAGGCAAACGTTGGGAAAATCTACTGTGACATTCTGGATTGGAAAGTGATAATTGTGAAGGAAGAGTTCAATGCGACCAGAGGGAGGGGAGGTAATTAAAAGAAGAGCTAAATCTACCCATATTACCATGGTAACAGACTAACAAACTCCATCCTAATTCTTATTTACAGAAGGAATAAATGTAAATAATGTACAACAGTTTACAACTGCCTCACAACAAACACTGTCAATCAAAACAAAATATTGACATTTTCAACAGATTTTTTATGATCGAACATAACAGATAGATTTTTTCAGAAAAAATTTGTTAGTTGTTATACAAGAAGATGTACAATATTTGTTAGAAAAATCTCACTAGTTTGTTTTTAAGAATCAGGATGGAGTTATGAGAACTACGACATGTCAAAACACGAGTACCGCAATTCAAACATTTGAAATAAAGAGGTCACAACGACATTTAACCAGGTGTTCTTGCAGAATATTTCAATTATTTCAAGTATGATTGAACGTAAAAATGTCTGAGAATGGCGTCCGCGGCTATTTTCTCTGCCGTTTTCTGCAGACTTGATTCTTACCCTTCCGCCATATTGTAACCTGGGGGGTGGCAAGACTCGTCCCTGCACTTCGGTCATCCACTGATTAACTTGTAGGCCAAAAGTTTGGAGAAACGGATCGTCATTGAATTGTGCTTTGCGAACCTGGAGTTTTTGTAAAATTTGAAAATTTGGATCTAATTAGCGTTCCGATTTTCTTAGTCATTTTCAAACGCCTTTGCTAATTTTTCCTGAAGTAAAGAATTTTGGTTGAGTTTTTTAGTGCTGTGTTTTGACCTTTAAGGTCGCTGACCTGGTTGCTACACTCACACGTAGTGATGGACTAACGAAGTGGATAAAATTCAGCGGCAACTTGGATGGGTGACAACATATTTTGACTTATTAGCCAAAAATATTTCACCAGAATTTTTTGTTCAACTATCTTTCTTTTTTCAAAATTGTCCAAGACTTAATGAAAGAAATACACCTTTCAATATTTCTTAACTTTGAATTTCAAAAACTGGGTGTTTTTTTCTTCAAAATTTCAGAAGAAAAAAATTCACACTGAGATTAATATCAAAGGTCACAGAGGACAAAGTTTGAAATTGTAGCTGCACATTTTGTAACTGATATTTCGATGCCCACTTCGTTAATCAACAAACCACACATATGACAACCTCTGACCCAGAACCCTATCCTAGACCAATTCTATCATCGCAGATACAAAGTCAATTCAGAAAATAGCAGGACAAACTTCTCGCACCAATCCAAGAGTATGAAAAGAAACCATAACCTGATTTATACCGTACGACAGGCAACAGGAGAATCGAGAAACCAAGCTTAGAAATAGCAAATTCTGTTGCAATTTTTATCCCCGCATAAAATATTCCAGTTTTCCACATCATACTCGTCAAATCGAGAAATGGATCAAAATGACCTATTTACTCCAGCTTGTACGAATCTGTACCCTGCCAAATGCAAATCTCCCCTCAATACTTCAAAAAACAAATTCTAAAAGCGTAATCTGCTTATTTATGAAATCCAAAAGGTCAAAGATAAAGGTTAAAGGTCAGAGGTCACCAAATAGAAGTCAAAGGTCAAAGACAGAGCAGAGGGAAGCAATGTATGCCTACCCGGCCGCCATACTGCAACTTTGGTGGCACCAGGACGCGACCTTGAACTTCGGTCAGCTGATTTGAGACGCTGATACCGAACATTTGCAGGTAGCGATCGTTGTTGAAGTCTGCTTTGTGAACCTGTGTGAAAGGTTGAAAATAGATATGAAAATTGTTAGAAACACGAAATGCATCTTTTTCTTCTAACATTTTGAAGTGACTTGTTCATTAATCATTCTTGATCATGCCGTGAAGAGTGACACGTTAACTCAAGTAACCCTGGTACTGTGTGATCAATATCACCCTTGCCTGTGTGTGTGGGAGGACCGGGGGGGGGGATTTTCTTGGCCTTACATCCACCAGGGACTGAAATCAAGGTCGAGTAATTCACATAAAGAAACAATCTTGGAAAGCTCGCTCGCCAATAGATTTGCTTATTACCCCAAAACATCACAACATCAGAAGATAAAGATGCATTTTACACAACGGTCTTCAGCTTTCACATAACAAAATCTAAACATGAGAAGATGAACATCCTTTTGAAGAATAGCCAATTATCAACTAACACCTGCAACTATGAAAAGATGAGACTTTTAATCAAATCCGTGAACATCCAAAACCTAAACTTGACGAAACTGAAATCAATTAGACAGATCAAAATATACAAGAGAATAGAACGAAATGAAACCGACCAGGAACAAAAACTCATTTAAATAAGGTCACATATGAAAGTGATGATGACATTATTCAAATTATGTTCAAAACTAATTGCAATTTTTCCATTACAAACAATTAGCTGAATAGTTTTGCTGTAGACTGAAACAAGCTTCTTAAAAGGAATGATCGAGGTATCTCATTATCTTTTCTAACTTTCTGAGTGGTTTGCTCTTTTCAGAAGAACTTGTTGGTGACCTTCAAGTTAGAATCAGACAATTTTACAATTTCGACAAAAGTTTCTCAGACTTACCAAGTTGTTGATTTCTTTCTCGCGATCAGGAGCAGATCTTGCCGTGGCTTTTATCATCGTTGACGTCTGCATGTCAGTCAGCTTCTTGATGCAGCGCTGACCCGCGACGATATTGCAGACCTCAAGTGGTAGGTAGGTGTGTTTCTGTTCTTGGCCGACTTGTAGGCATGGAAGGTGTGGATACCTGATTGAGGGATAGTATTAGTTACCAACAGCTCACAGCATCAAACTCAATAAAGGGCCACGTGACCAGAACAGCTTCTCTTCTTGGTGACAACAGTCTTTTACACTTAGGACTGGTAAATTACAAGACGACAGAAGATGACAAGAGGAGAGAAGACTTACTGTAGTTTCATTTTGTATTTCTCGGCAAAGTATTTTCCGACGGTACATTCAACTGTCTGGCCTGAATCGAGCTGCAGCGGGAAGCTGGAAAAGAGCGATTCATGAAATTGTACGAATCAGAAAATACATCTCAGAAACAAACCTCAAGGCCAATAAACCTGGCCTGAACTGAGACTCAGGACACCGCCAACGGTCGAATATTTGGGACAATCTGTATGGTTCCCACAGGCGCTGGATTTATTTACATTTGTTATTGCCTCGGCATCAAAAACAGACCACAAAGCCTGCGGAAGCTGTAAAACAACAACAGTTTCCCACTGTAGTACCAAGTGGTAGATCTAGGCCCTCACAGTGCATTTTTACAGCTGAAAGTTCAATGAAAACCAACCACTTACGACTGAGTGTGGGCTGGTCTGCGAGTAACGTTGCATACTCTGTATTTTCTTTTCATCGTACCGCAGTGGGTGATTTCAACCTTGAGACCTGCAAGTGCAAAGGAAGACGACGTTAGATGAAAGGGTTTTTAAACCTTGGGTTTCATAGTTTGTATAGTGAACCAGAAACTTTTATTTCATTTGACCCTCGTGGCCGACCTGGTCTAAAAGCATGTGAAAATAACCATCACATTTGAATGTCCTTAGTCAAAGAATATGAACTCAACAAACCTTTTATTTCCTTGGTGAATTTGACTCTCTGTGAATCAACGAGCGGTCGGCGTTGTTCATTGACATCACGGATGTCGAGGACCTCACACATGAACTCAATCACAGGCTGCGCTTTATAAAACGCAGTGGCAGATACTGAAAACAGATAAACATGTATTCCATTGTATAGACTCTTCAAGTGATTGCATTAGAGGTGTCCATTCAGTCAAATTGGGGATGAAAAGGTTAAAATGGTTAGGAAAGGTGTTTTTGTGTGCACACACTCCCTTCTTCCAACCAAGGAGAGGATTTGTATCCCCCCTCACCTCCCCCCCCCCCCCCCGGGGGGGGAGAAACCTTATCAATAGTACCAAACCAACAAAATAGGTGTTATTCCTATTAAGATATATCAACATAACATTACATATTTCCAACCATTGATTGAGGTGATAATAGAAATTCGTACCACTTCACACGTTATACCTAAGTTTCAAAGCATACTGAGGAGATACGTTTTTATAGGGATGTTTAAGTTTTAGACGGTTTATATTCACTTTGGAGATATTTCATGTCAACAAGCATCCAAGTCTCATTGGCTCTCCATTACCAACACTGCACAGCATACAATGCAGTACATG
Source organism: Lineus longissimus (assembly GCF_910592395.1). Classification (NCBI taxonomy): domain Eukaryota; kingdom Metazoa; phylum Nemertea; class Pilidiophora; order Heteronemertea; family Lineidae; genus Lineus; species Lineus longissimus. Next base: position 423,151 of record NC_088326.1, read on the forward strand.
TCCATGTACATTTATGGAAACTTTATTGACTGGACAATATGACTTCGCACTCGGCCACACTTACCATCTATATTTAGCATCATTTTCCAATGTGACGGTCGTACACTTTGATGGAAGCCAAACCAGACCTCTCGTCCCCCACCGAGTGGGTGGTCGTAGCCTTCGGGCGGCGAGAAAAATGACCGTCCTACTGGGGTGTATCTGGAAAAGATCCAAGGCCAAATTATGGAAAGCTTTGAGGGAACTCACTGGTTATCAACCATTTATTAAAGGTTAGCCTGGTCAGTGACTGGTCAGTACCCAAACAAACTTCTACCAAAAGGCCCATTGCTAACATAAAGATAGGAAGGAGAAGAAAGAAAAACAGGGAAAGTTGTCCACTTACTTCATGCTTGGTAAATGCCTCATGACCACATCGAGGGCTAGTATGGCATCGTTTGGTATCTCTTGAAGTTTCCCATCGAGAGCCTCCTCGAGAGCGTATAGATTGACCTGAGCAGTCCACCTGATAGCGACCATGAACACACGGTCCTTGCCCTCACCGGGCAGTGTCACTTCTAGCTCAACCTGAAATAAACACCATCGCTTGCACTGTTTTTGCACGGATACCAATTTTTTTGTTTGACTCTTTTAAAAGAATCCTATTTTCACAATTTCACAGACGTTAGATTCATGCTTTTGAAAAGGTTTTCTGGTCATCTGGATGCTTTGTAAGATGGATTAAATGACTGAGGAAAGTCTTCATGAAAATATCTGAAGAGAATTTTTTCCATCTTTTTTTCAAAGTGGCAGCTCGCACAACCTTGCGTTGTTAAAAAGGGATACCTGGATTGTCGACAGGGACTGCAGCCTAGAGCAGACTGAACTGCGACTGCAGCACTCCTGCGACAGAGGTTGAAACTGTACCTTGTCTCGTCCAATATTAGGCAGAGGGTCACGGCTGTAGAGATTGTTCCGTCCATCAAAGACCGGTTTCTGGCCGTTGAATATCCGCTGGCTGTATGCTTGTACCATTGTTTCAACAATCTCTCTAAAATTAATAAATCACAAACAATATTACCTTGTCCCGTCCAATATTAGGCAGGGGGTCCCGACTATAAAGATTTTTTCGTCCGTCAAAGACGGGTTTCTGGCCGTTGAATATTCTCTGACTGTAAGCTTGCACCATTCTTTCAATTATTTCTCTGAAAGAGTAGAACACAAACCAGTAAACCGAACTGTTCTGCCAAAAAATTCAAGCAATCAGAGTGGCTTAACAACTAAATAAACTGTTGGGTCCTGGTGGAGCGGCCTAAGAGAAACCAGGTGGTCCCATGGCTTAGAGCAGATTCCAACAGGGATGGGACCAGGTTGACCTGGTGGTTATGCTGAAACTGAACAACAAATAAAACATTCAGTGATGACCCAAGTGTAAGAGGAATTCAAAGATAAATTTGTTGCTACCTGTTGACTCTTCGTGGACATTTGTCTGGTGTAATTGACACGTCATAGTGATGGATAAAACCTTTGGGCATTCGAACTTGAAAATGGTTGGCACGCAGCATGATAGGTCGGCCCTCGGTGCCATGGTTCGGGCGGCCTGGGCATTGGAAATCGCAGGCAACGGGCCCAGGTGGGGGAGCAACAATCTGACTGATCGGACCTGGTGGCGGTAGATTCCCAGTGAGTGTGGTTGGTGGTAATGACGTTATTGACGGTGGTGGGGCTCCGAATCTGTTGGGTCCAGGTGGTGCGCCAGAAGAGAAGCCTGGTGGTCCCATGGCTCCGACTCCAACAGGGAGGGGACCAGGTTGACCCGGTTGTTGTGCTGAAATTGAATTAAGTAAAACATTTAACAATTCGATTTGACATAAATCATCTTCGGCATTGTCATTGCAACACAGTCTGAGTCTCTGTCTCTCTACTGACTACCAAGGCAATAATATAACAAACAAAAACAAAAACTTGGTCATCTTAAACATCATCACAGAATCCATGCCCCCTCATTCATGTCATTGTTGAGATCAGGCCTTCAAACATGCGTACATGCGTAAAGTGAACACATTGCTGTGTGTACAAACAATGAATATGCACGGCCATACAAAATGTACAGCGGAAGGGAGTGCAGTGTGGTTCGTTGGAAAACGGATTTGCAAAATTGACAAAAATAAACACGTTCAAAAACTCACTTGGCCCCAATCCAGGGAACATTTTTCGTGTTTATCGTGTAGTTAGTCTTTAATATCAACTATATGAAATATTATTAAGAGCATTTGACCTCGGAAAAGGCCTTTGTTCTTTATAAATATAAGCAGATGCTAAACATTGTGCCTTCCTTGCTCCTCGTTAAAAATCGCGATTTTACTATACTTCGAAATACTGGGAGATCGAGGAGGTTTACTAATTAACATAAATGACGTCACGAGTTATAGATCGCATTGCGGGAAATACGGAGTGAGTTATTTTTAAACTTGCTTTCTCAACCGTGGGGTACTCCCGGGGGGTAATCGGGGGGGGGGGGGGAATGCCTGCGAGAGGACAGAGGGCCATTGCAGGCTGTTTCGCGTGTTAGAGGGCCTGAAACATGGCAGATGGGATTAACAGTCAAGAACACGGCCCGTTCCCCCCTAACATGCAAGGGGGATAATTTCCACCTCACAATGAGGCAATTTTTGATTTTAAGTAATCGCGTAGTTCCACTTTTTTAGCTCAGATGGCGCCAACTGAGGTCCTGTCAAAATCATTGGCCTACCTGAGGCTAAGAGGAAACTCACGAAACTCTACAGGGTGGCCCAAAAAGGTTTTGATCCCATGCACAATAGAATTCTATTGTGTGTGTCCATTGTGTGAGGGAAATTAACTGTAGTACATGAACTTGTGTCACCCTGTTCAAAGATATCGGAGCGAAAGTGAAAAACGAGGACATTTCTGTTTTCCACCGCAACGGGCCTGTGTATTTTGCCGTCGCTCTGCAGAAATGACTTTCGGCCAATGAGACAGTAGTGCATCTCTTCTGGATGTGCACTCCCCTTCATTGCTCGCCATGTTGCCAGGGAGTATACCAAGTCTTTGCTGGATGTGCCATGCCCCTTCACTATGCGTACTCTGTCTGATCTAGATGTGTACTCTCCCAACGTAGTGCACCATGTTTCTACAGGGTGGACCTTGTCTCCACGCTTAAGAAAACTGTGTCTCATTTTCATGAAATCAGAACACCAGACCTGAAGAGACAGCAGATATACTGCAACAACCATACCATAATATGCTGCCACAACCAGACCTGAACAACATATGCTCTCACAACCAGACCTGATAGACAGGAAATGCTAGCACAACCAAACCTGACATGAGATTGCAGATGCTGCCACAACCAGCCTGATGAGATTACAGACACTGTCACAACCAGACCTGGCGAGATAACAGATGCCAGAGCCAAGGCCAGCACGAGCAGATCCACACCTGATATCCCGCCCCATCACAAAGTAGACCAATGAACGACCTCGACAGCAAAGATTACTTCGGAGCAATCCTCAACCGTTCATGTTTAATTGAAACATACTGAACCTATAATGTGACCAGGTCAATAGGAAGGATAGAGGCCCAAGTCAGAGTGCCCTTTATGTCGTTTTACTCATCGGCTCGATATCGGTCCGATATCGGCCAAGTTGTGCCAAGAATAGGATGGGCCTGGAGACTATATAGGGCCGCTCTGGAATTTGGTCTAACTTTAGAGTAACCCAGTCTAGTTACTCTAAGGTCTAACATTATTTGATCCGATAAGGGTAACCTTTCTTTATTCTCCACACGCTCCGAGAGATGGTGGGAACGGTGTCAAACGAGTTTGTGTTTCGCAATTAAAATTGATAGCTTAACTATTACTGGCTTCCTGCCCACACACAAAGATAACTTTGTATTGTCAATGGACAAGATTGTGACAAGTTGAGACCAGCAGGGGCATTTTACCCATTGACCTAATTGGTATGATAATTGATGGGGGGAATACTGGAATTCCTGATGACGTTCGTGCAGCTGATTGGCTACCTCATTGTAATACTGATTAGTGTATCCGCCATCTCTTCGCTTTGTAAAGGTCGGAGGGATTTTCCGAACTCATCAAAACAGCTCCTGTACAACAGCTGTCTGTCTGAAGATGCCATTATGTATCCTGGTATAGGGCAAAGTAAGTATTCTTTCTATCTTTCTATTTTAAATGTGATGAGTTTGTGAAACTATCCTAAAAACTCCACCCAAAGTTGGTCAGATGGTTTGTCACTTTTTCCCATGATCATGTACACAGTCCATGTGTACATTACCGTGTGTTTAACAATCACAGTGTAACTCATTCGTGAGTCATTTTCGGACAACAGTGATCGGGGCACAGGCACGTGGAAGAGGTCAATCCCCCCCCCCCCCGTCGACTGACAAACACACCAACACACTCCCCACTGGGTGTATTGTCACAATGGGTGTGTCACTGTGTGTCAGTCAGCTGTCAGTGTCTGACTCTGTCAGTGGGTAGAGCCTGAGATGCCAGCCTTGCCTGTGTCATCGATCTCTTATTTCCACGTGCCTGTGATGGAATCAGCTTCGGACCTTTCCATTTGCATTTTTGGTGAACTGGGTGAATGTCTGACTGAGGTCGTTGTAGAGTAGGCTAATCTGATCATTTATGACGATAGGCCAGCCGCCTATGACTTTAATCTCGATGAGTGTCTCTATCTCTTCGTCCTCGGCCAGTTCTACAGTACACCGCAACTGGTTAGAGACCTTGTGACGAGTAAGACTGAGGACAAGACGAAGGAAACACCTTTTTTTGGACCAAACTGGCTGCCAGTGCCACTCGGTAAAACCAAAGACAACAAGTAACTTGTAACTGAGGAGATAACTAACAAATGGAGCTGGACCAAACTTTGTCATTACCAGAAAGGAAAGATGCCAGTCATCTTCAAGGCCTTAAATAGTGACTTCCTCTTATTAGTTTTTTAAAATGTATTCTCTTTTACAGCCCAGACACCAGGACCTCCTGGGGCCTTACCCCCGAGTCCACTAGGAGCCCCGGGGTCTGGGGCGCCACCAGGACCCAGTCGCTTTGGCGTACCCCCACCACTTGTGCCACCAATACCCCCAGGTTCCCTTGGACAACCACCGCCACCACCAGGACCAAATGACTTCCAGTGCCCGCAGCGTCCAAACCATGGCACCGAGGGCCGCCCGATTCTGCTCCGTGCCAACCATTTTCAAGTTCGAATGCCCAAAGGTTTCATCCATCACTATGACATATCAATAACACCCGACAAATGTCCACGGCGAGTCAACAGGTGAGACAAGCTCTTTTCAGTTGTGAACTTTATACTATGACTTTTCATAACCTGATTTCTTCAGTGGTACAACACTTCGAATGCCCTTTCTAAAACAATTAATTTACAACTTTGACAATTCAGAATTGCATGATCAGGTCTCTTCAAACTGGCAGTCACATGACCATGGCTTTCCAATGAAGCAGTTTGTCATGCTTGTTGGGGTACCAAGCTGAAACTGGGGGTACCAGAAACACATCAGGCTGTTGCCCCCAACAGCTTGGTGGAAGAGAAGGTTTTTGATATATATTGTGTGTTTTATTCATAAGCTGTTCTAACACACAAGTGTTATTACTAGGCCACAGTTGGAGCAGCTGTAACTGACCAGATGGAAATTCATTCAATGTCATTCGTGTTGTGTGTGTTTGATGTTACAGTTATCAGTTTGAGCATGTCCTGAATTCATGATCGAGTGGTCGTAGTGGATACTGTATGTGGGCGTAATATGAAGTACCATGTGAAGGCTGTACAATTTCTGGTCTTTGAACTGGTCAAGTCCTCCACGGATGCATTTGGAATCTATGGTACTGAGTTATTCTCAGGCAAATGTTCACCGTGGCTTAATGACCAGCACTAATTAAGAAACCAACCCATGTTCATAGCCCCATGTCGACTTCCCCCACTAGGCCCAGATTAGGTTGCCACATTATGAGAAACGCATCAATTATGATATAACATCGCCTATCTGCGGAACCAATTATGAAGAGAAAACCCATAGTGGATTGAATCCTTTGTCCTGATGTGTGACTATATAATGTACAGCTTTCTGTTACATACCCAAGGTCTGTTCAGTAAATGAAAGTTTCAATATAGTGTATGGCATCACTATGATTTAAAATATCTACTGGGGTGATTTCAGTGTCACTGATATTGTTATTTGTTTTACATTTAGAGGTTGCATTAGATTACGTCAGTTGTTTTCTTCATACAATCTAAATTGTATTCCAAAAGGAAAAATTGGATCCAGATGTGTAGATGGTTAAATTTATGATTCAAATCAAACCCCAAATATGTCCAGAGAATGCCACTAAATCTCATACATGACCTAATCTGATGAAGTCTGCATGTGTGCGTCATTCATTTGTGTACGTCATCTGTACTCAGTATGGCGAATGGCTGATGATTTGCCAACCGAAGGATGAGCGAGATTTTGCTTGAAATGTAGGGTTAATCAGCTTCTCATTGTTTTTAAACCAATATCTCAATTCCTTTGTTATTCTATGGTATTTTGAGACATAATATCAGATCAGTCAACATTCTCATTTGTATATATTTGACATCGATTTATGCGATCAGCGAAATGTATCATTACTCAATTCTTGGCTTAATCTAGCCTTACTCGACAATGGAAAATCTCTGCCATGTCGCCATGGTAACCGTCTGGTAACTGCTCTTTGCCTGCTGGTGGTCTGACGTTAAATTATTAGTCGTTGATTATAGTTCATATGATTTTGGCTTCAGGAGTTGGGGGGGGGGGGGGGTTAGAGTTGAGTGTCTGAACTCAGGGGAGGGATTTGTGGTTGGCGTCTAATTATTATCAAGAATAAATTCAGACTTTAAAAGAAAACTTAACTATTTCTTCCTGTTCCTTGAATGAAAAAATTTTTTGTGAAAAATTCGAAAGAGCAGAAAGTTTCAACTCTTTGAATGTTTTGCTCTTTGCAGAGAAATTATAGAGACAATGGTGCAAGCATATAGCCAACGAATATTTAACGGCCAAAAACCTGTCTTTGATGGACGGAAAAATCTTTATAGTCGGGACCCTCTTCCTATTGGAAGAGAAAAGGTAAGGAATAATGACAATGAAAATGAACCGCCAAATTTTCGCAGTTTTATTTTTCGGAGTTGTAAAAATATCCAGATGTTTGTCCAGATTTTTTTGGATCTGGATCCGAAAGAAAGAAGAAAAATGTCATTGACACACACTACACCTCTTCATTTTCAGGTGGAATTAGAAGTGACGCTGCCTGGCGAAGGCAAAGATCGAGTTTTCAAAGTTGCCATCAAATGGATTGCCCAAGTCAGCTTATACGCCTTAGAAGAAGCCTTAGACGGCAAAATGCAACAAATCCCCTTCGATGCCATATTAGCTTTAGACGTTGTGATGAGACACTTACCAAGCATGAAGTAAGTACAACCATATCTGCCCTGATTGTTGTGGACGCGTCAGGCCAGCACCCCCTGGGCCAATACCATCTCGGCCAGCGCCACCTGGGCCAGCTCCTGGGCACTTCCACGGTCAGTTACCATAAATTTTGGCAGCAAGCGCAGAATTTAGTCTACCGCAAAAGCAAAGAGGCGAATTCGTGAATGTCAAAAATGTAGGCCAACCTCAAATAAAAAATTTCCTTCAAACCATCCCCTGATTAGTTGTGGCTAAACCATCCAACATCCACCTTTCAGATACACCCCAGTAGGACGGTCATTTTTCTCGCCGCCCGAAGGCTACGACCACCCACTCGGTGGGGGACGAGAGGTTTGGTTTGGCTTCCATCAAAGTGTACGACCGTCACATTGGAAAATGATGCTAAATATAGATGGTAAGTCATGTGATGGTCTTGACAGTGGTCTGGTCTAGTAGAAGATAATACATACGGTATTTTCAAGAATAACTGAGATTCTGTTGACCCCATGGTCACCAGTCATAAAAGACGACAATGTATTTTGATGGCTTCGCTCGAGTCACCTTAATGTCTCTAAACAAATAAGGGCTCATGTTTCAAAGTGTTTGTCTTCATTGTGCTTCTCTTTTCCAGTTTCTGCGACTGCCTTTTATAAAGCACAGCCTGTTATCGAATTTATGTGCGAGGTGCTGGATTTGCGGGACATCAACGAACAACGCCGGCCATTAACTGATTCCCAACGAGTGAAATTTACAAAGGAGATAAAAGGTATCAATGAGAAACACAGATCAAGTTCCCTTGAAAAAGGGAGGCAAGAAGAACAGCCAAGTGTGGGAGATTTCGAGATATAAACAATCAAAACAACAGAAGTTCGACCACTGCTGTTCTGCATGGGAGCCTTTCGTCTTTATAAATGTTGTGTCTCCATGTCTGCATTTAGAAGATGTCCGTCTTTCTCTATCAAAGACACTTCGTGTGATCAACAGAATAGTAGTCTATTACAGTGTTGACCCTCGTGAAATGGCCACAGTTGTGAATAAGTTATGTTAAATAGATGTCACTTGCCCGTGCCCCCCCCCCACCGCCCTCACTCGCCCACCCAACACTTGTCTCGAAATACTCCATCTTGCAATTTCTCACTTTCGTCTTTTCAGGTTTGAAGGTTGAGATCACCCATTGCGGGACGATGAAACGAAAGTACCGAGTATGCAACGTCACGCGTCGCCCAGCACAAACACAGTCGTAAGTAACGTACATCTCATGTCAAACCTGAACAAATTGAAAAACTTAGACGAGAGCATGTCTGCTCCTTAGGGGAAATGACTGTGAACTGACCTGGTGAAATCAGTCCACCTCCCCAAGCCAGTTTCACCTTGCTTTACGGTACCATGCTGCATGAGAGCTATCAAAGAATCCGACACCATTTGGAACTCGGATCGCAATGACGTCATGTGGTCAATTATGGAAGGATCATCTCCTCAAAGAAGATTCCTAGAATTTGCTGGATTTTGAACGGAATGTTGAACAGTCTGAGTTTTCTTTCAGCTTCCCACTTCAGCTAGAATCAGGACAGACAGTCGAATGTACCGTGGCCAAATATTTCGCAGAACGTTATAAAATGAAATTGCAGTAAGTTGACCTGGTTTTTCTCCTAATTTTCTGAAATTACGCTTAAATCTTATTGATCGACTGTTTCTTGGCCTTCTGACTTCACCAAAACTATTCAAACTTGTTCTACAGATGATTCAATTCAGGTTTTCATTTGGCCTGCTTTTTCACAAGGATTAAAAGTTGCTTTCTAGGGTCTTTAAATCTGTACCATAGATGCATCGCATGAAGCTGAGATTCTTAATTTGACCTACTGTTTCCACAGACATCCACACCTTCCATGCCTACAAGTCGGCCAAGAACAGAAACACACCTACCTACCACTTGAGGTCTGCAATATCGTCGCTGGTCAGCGCTGCATCAAGAAGCTGACTGACATGCAGACGTCAACGATGATAAAAGCCACGGCAAGATCTGCTCCTGATCGCGAGAAAGAAATCAACAACTTGGTAAGTCGGAGAAACTTTTGTCAAAATTGTTGAAGTGACAAGTGTCGCGGAGATCACTCGACTCCTGTAAATTCTACGAAAAGTTGATAAATTTTTAATTGAACGATGATAAGAACCTTACTATTGTCAAGACACGTCATTGTAGCTTGTGGTAACCTATTCCTAAATGTCATCATAATCACAACCAGAACAGACTCTTCAATTCCTTCTATGAATGAAATCTGAAGTACATGTAGAAAACAGCTAGATTGCCTCTTCCAACCAGCTATTGTCCAATAGATGGTCATATTCATTTCAATTCATCAGATGAACACCTCTTGCGATCGGATGGAGTGACTGTGTGTTGGTTTCACGTCGGAGACATCAATGGCTGACCACACCAGTCGGTCACTTTGTTTCCCCACCACAGAGCTCCACTCAACATGCGTCTGAAAAGAGGCAAATTGTTTCATGATAATTTTCAATGTTTAAATGTTCTCTCATTAATACAATTTCTTTTCCTAGGTTGCGGTATTGAGTTGGTAACTTTTTAGCCGCAAACATTTAAAAACAAGTACGGAACTTTGAATGCGCACAGGCTCATGATTGTCTTTATTAAGGGGGTTATCTGGACAAAGACACTTTAATACCCGTCAGTGTGATGTTTTGTGAACGTAGAAAGTTCTTGTAGCTGTGCAGATCACCCCTTTTACTAATGTTTCATCCTCCGTTGCGTCTCCTCTAGGTGCGAAAAGCCGACTTCAACAACGACCGCTACCTTCAAACCTTCGGCATCAGCATCTTAAACCAGATGACCGAAGTTCAAGGTCGCGTACTGGCGCCACCAAAGTTGCAGTATGGCGGTCGGGTAGGCACACATTGCTTCCCTCTCCTCCTGTTCGATTGACCTTGAATCTGTGGTGACCTTTGACCTCTGACCTCCTCCCTCAATGGTTGAAATCTGGCATGATGATTTAACCGTGCTGCAAATGAGGGATAACTCTTCATGTGATGTGTGACAATAAGATTTCTTGTCTGCTGTAAAGCTGGTTATCACTGGGTTCGATATATTGATCACAGGCAGTATTGAATTGATATTGCCACAGTTATTGGCAGTCTGCAGTTTGGGTCAGAGGTCAGATGTCGAAGGTCATCATTCGTATGATGAGCTGATCAATGAAGTAGACAAACTTGAAGTCACAAATTCTAAAATGTTGGCGTAAGAAATCAGAATTTTAGAAGGGAATATTTGTGTATTTTGTCCACTTCTTTGATCAGTGTGTGTGTGTGTGTGTGTGTGTCGAAGCCAGGTAAATGAAGGTCAGATATCCTTAGGTCAAGGTCAGCTCCCCCCCAAATTCTTTACTTCAGGCGACAAACCAAAACCACGGGCACAATGGCTAAAGAATAATCGAAAACATTTGACAAAAAAATTAAGAATTTCAAATTTTACTGAAAAATCTGCAGGTTCGCAAAGCAGAATTCAACACGGACCCCTACCTTCAAACTTTCGGGCTACAAGTTAACACGTGGATGACCGAGGTGCAGGGACGAGTTTTGCCGGCCCCGAGATTGCAATATGGCGGAAGGGTAAGACATAAAGCAGTGGTGCAGCACAACGTGGGCCGCATTATACTGGTGTATATCTCTGGTCATAGGTGGCAGCAGTTGTAACTAACTTTACGCCTGAAGTACACAAATTGACCACTGCTACCACCTATTGTAAAGGATGTAAACTAGGATACTTTAAACAAAATCACCAATGAACTTGGCCTTTAATGTTTTGTTATACAATGGGTAATTCGATGGGTGACCATTTTCAAGATTTAGCCGGAAAGTCCTGCATGATTATCACAAGTGTCAGTATTTGATATTACTGTTGAATGCACTGATTGGACACCAGTTCCTGTGATGCAGCACCCTCTATGATGAGCTGTGTGAACTATTGTGTTGAGATGTTTACATGTCGGTGTGTATGGTGGATTTAGTCTATGCTGATCCTATTCAAGACCCCACCTAGTGGTCAGTTAGGGAACGAAACAGTGTGCGCTTATGTGGACAGCCCTTGCAGTATTTTGAACACGCCTTGTTGGCAGGTAATGGGGAATAATCAACTTGTGGCAAACCAAGGACTTGGGTTGTCTCGGGGACATTCTATTGTCTTTAGAATCTTGAATGGTTGCAAAATGACTCACGGCTTGTGTATTTAAAACCTGGTTTGAATGAGGTTTTAGTGAATGAATCTGCTGTGCTCAAATGATTTCAACATAACCCCTTGTTCTGAATGTACACTAACTATTGCCCAGTGTGGAGACTGCATGTTACATTGAAAATAACTGGTCCAATAGATTAAATGATTAGCGAAAGGTGGAAATATTTTGAACAGAAATGTCATTTGTGGCAAATTATACAGAAGGGAGATTGTAGTTTAACAGCATTGACAAGTCATTGAGCTTCATTAAAATGTACTCTGCAGTTTCATCAGAGAAATTTTGAGTAAAACAAACAAGCAATTTTTGTCGCTGCAACCTGCGATGTCAGGACGACAACCATGTGTGAGTCGGTGTAAATTGTTGTCAAATTTGAGATTTTGAATGCCGAGATTTTCTATTGTTTGTGTACTGATTATATGTATGTTTTCCTTGCAGACCGCTCCGCAGGTAGAGAATACTTCGACCCGAGTCGAATTTTCAAATACAGTGCATGAAGTTCTGACAAAATGAAAAAACAAAGTTACCATATAAAAACCTATGACATAGCTTGGTGATTATTTTGGTTTGCTAAATTTCCAGCCTGGCCAATCGGTTGAATAGCCAGCTGATGTATGAGTAGTGAGCTTGATTACTGTACAACCAAATATTGGGTTTTGATTGGATTGGTAAAAGTTGTGAAAATGTACCCTCAGAATTGCACAAACTGACATACGACAAGATTTTGTCAAAAATGTTTAGACAACATTTCACTCTTTACCCATGATTCATTAGGATCAGGATGGACTTTGTTTTTTTATCGTCATGGTTACTGGTAGTGGCATTTAGAATAGGCTGTTCCTTCCTTTGCTTCCCTCCCTCCTGTGGATAAGCTTCCTTTCCTATTCTGTTTGTATTCATGTGGTTGTTGACAGGGGGGTGTAGGCACCAGGAGAGTTATGTGTGTCGTTCGTTGTTATGTTGTCTGTCTCCTGTCCTCAAAACGTCTGTTATCTCCCGAAAAACGAATCTGTTGCAGATGATACATGTTGGCGTGTTACTTTTAGTACTGAACTTATCCACCAGGAGGGCTGTAGTTAAGCTTCTGAATGTCACCCTGCAGTCAGGTCACCAAATAGCTGAGCTCACAACCAGTAATGTCTGTCGCAGACAACCGATTTTCTGCCTCGTGTAGGAATCTGAAAATAGTCGCATTCATTTTCAATTTGTGTTCTTGCTAAGCTCTATGGTGACCAGTTATTGTGAATTTCACCCAAACTCAAGAATACATTAACAAAGGGAGAGTATCTTCATGTGCATTAGAAAGTGTCAAGAAAGTTCCCTCAGCTTAAGGCTGAAGTGCATGAAGGAAACTCCATGGCGTGGCAGGGTTAGCCCCGACGGCCATCTTTCTCTTCCAATGAACACTTCTTGGTTCACTATCAAGGAGCATGTGAAAACAAACAGTCAATTTGGAGTGGTCGTCAGAGCAGCCTCTGTCCCATATCTGTCTCTCACTCAACCGCAGGGTGTGTGCATGCAGTACAACATCAACAGGTTCTTTGTTTGGGTGAAAATCACATGACTTCAGGGTGGAATGGTTGTGGTAGATGTCAACGTCTTGTAGCTAAGAAAGAGGCGGAGGAGGTGTGTTATTTGTGTGTGCATGAACGTCTGTGTGTGGTTTAAGTTCCAACATTAACCCAATCTAACCCACAACTTGTACAGAAACTAACCCAACTTAATAATAACTTCATGCGATTGTTTGTTAGGTAAGTTAAAGGTCTACAACAATAGCCCTAGTACGACTCGGAGGTGTCTTCTGCACTGATGGGCCTGAACTTGTTCAAGGGGATAATTGCTCCAATTTACTTTATATGACTTAAAACACCTTCTTGTGTAGATATCAGTACTCGCAACTTTTAATATTTACTGCAGTTTTGTGCAGAAAGGCCTAGTGTAAATGTTCATGAAGTTTACAGTAAAAGTATTTACCAGTTATCATCATTATTTATACCGCCCCATGGCAGTAAACTCAAAATAAGTGAAAGTGATTAGCAGGATAGCACATGGAAATACAGTCCTTTTCACTTTTTAATGCCATACTTTTCATCCTTGCAGACTCGAGCCCAGGCCATCCCCAACCAAGGAGTGTGGGACATGCGAGGCAAGCAGTTCTACACTGGCATCGAGATCAGAGTCTGGGCCATAGCGTGTTTTGCCCCGCAGAGGACAGTCAGGGAGGATTCATTGAGGTAAAATAAGAATACATCTGTACCTTGTACAATATTGATATTCCTAGTTTTATTCAATTTCAAACTTGAATAGAGATAGGTATTTCAAGTCTTTCATTCGTTTTCAGAAACTTCACACAACAGCTGCAAAGAATTTCAAATGACGCGGGGATGCCTATCGTTGGTCAGCCATGTTTCTGTAAATACGCGACTGGCCATGACCAGGTGGAGCCCATGTTCCGTTTCCTCAAGAATACCTACCAAGGTTTACAACTCATTGTTGTGGTGCTGCCTGGAAAAACACCTGTTTATGGTAAGTTTAGACTTTGAGAAGTTTTGAGGAAGAGCACTTGAAGATCCCGTCATCTTTCACTCGCCTCAACACCCATAAGCACATGGGGCTGTTGATTGTCAGATTGTAAACAAAATGTTTTGCTCTTATTTCCAGCTGAAGTGAAGCGCGTCGGAGACATCCTGATCGGTATGGCCACTCAGTGCGTTCAGGCCAAAAACGTCAACAAAACCTCGCCACAAACACTGTCCAATCTCTGCCTTAAGATCAACGTCAAGCTTGGAGGAATCAACAATATCTTACTGCCAAGTATAAGGTAGGTAGAGAGCATCTCGTCAGCTTGACTTAGACACACAGCCATTAGTAAATCAATATGCCACAGGAAAATACCTTTCTTATCATTTGATACCTGCACCAAATTCTTTGGTCTGTAGCTTTTGGGACAACCTTTGTACCTCATCTGTTTCATTGCAACAAGCTGTGGACAGTATCCTTCATGATCATGCTCCTGTTTCTGTTATGACTTCCAAAGGAATCTGAGCCCCGAGTGTGGAGTGGGGCTATTCTTCATGTTGTTTTCATTTCCAGGCCAGCAGTGTTCAACGAGCCTGTCATCTTCTTGGGCGCTGATGTCACCCATCCACCTGCGGGCGACGCCAGTAAACCATCGATCGCAGCTGTCGTTGGGAGCATGGACGCCCATCCAAGTCGTTACTCAGCGACGGTTCGTATACAGCAGCATCGCCAGGAGATCATCCAGGATCTGTCGACGATGGTCAAAGAGCTCCTCATACAGTTCTACAAGTCCACGCGATTCAAACCCAACCGTATAATATTCTATCGAGATGGGGTCAGTGAAGGGCAGTTCCAACAGGTAGGTGGAATATTAGCTGACTTGTGTTGATACACAATCCATCAACGATTGATTGGTTTGTTGACCTTTTGAGTGAAATCTTGATTATTGGAGTAAGCACCCCATGTCACCATTGTCAGTCATTGTTGTGAAACTGACCATGCTTTGTTATGGTGAGTGAAGCTTGTTGTGTCATGTTTGGTTAATCCCATGATGTAACTGAGCTGGGTGCCTCCAGCCCCTCAGAGCTGTGCATAGGCCGTATGAACTCACCCTATGAACATGTACACATAGTGTCAGCCAGGGTCAAAGGCACCTGACCCCTTTATGGGACTGCATTGTATAGTCATGTGTACATATTTGTACTGAGGCCATCCTTGGACATTCATGTGTATTAGGTACATGTCCACAGTCTATGTACATGAGGCATGCAAACTCTGCATCCAAACTTTACTATTGTGATCTTTTGTGAATATTGGTGTGTTTTTTTCAAATGATGATGAAAACATCCATTGTTGTTATTTGACAATATACTTTGTAGTGTTTTTTCTGGCCTTAACTGATTTGTTCACCTTTCCATCCAATTGTAGGTTCTTCAACATGAGTTGCGCGCTGTGCGTGAGGCGTGCATGTTGTTGGAGATTGACTACCAGCCCGGGATCACGTTCATCGCCGTACAGAAGCGCCATCATACACGATTGTTTTGTGCTGATAAAAAAGACCAAGTAAGTTATCCTTCGTTGCACTCTACTCTCTTCTCCTAAAGTACACTTTTGATTTTTGGAGAAATTTTCATGGTATTATCCCATCTCTTTCAGATTGGAAAAAGTGGCAATATTCCTGCTGGTACGACCGTTGATGTTGGCATCACGCATCCATCAGAGTTTGATTTCTATCTATGCAGCCACGCTGGTATTCAGGGCACTAGTCGACCATCTCACTACCACGTTCTCTGGGACGATAATGGATTCAGTGCCGACCAGCTGCAGATGCTGACCTATCAACTCTGTCACACGTATGTGAGGTGTACGCGCAGTGTCTCCATCCCGGCGCCCGCATACTATGCACATCTGGTGGCCTTCCGTGCACGCTACCATCTCGTGGAGAAGGAACACGATAGGTAAGGGTTGAATCCTAACTTTTTAGGTCTGATTTCACATTCCCTGTGAACTTGGTCACTTTTCTTTAGTTACCACATCCTTTGGAAAAGAAATAAAACCTATAACCGCTAAATACCTACCAGGACAACTACAACATTATCTTTGTTCTTAAAAACCTGATTTCCCATTGCAGTGGTGAAGGTAGTCAACAGTCCGGACCGAGTGATGAGCGGACACCGACCGCGATGGCTCGCGCCGTTACTGTACATCCTGATACTCTCAAGGTCATGTATTTTGCATAAACCTACAATGCTGAAGTCATTCCAATGCGATGAATTAGTGTTACCATGGTGACCTGGGTTAGCGGCTTGGACTCCTCCCCTGGAGAAAGTTCAACACTGACGATGTTGTGACTCTAACTTTCATACTGGATTCACTGGACACATGAACACTTAAGTTAAAAGGGTCGAAGGTCACTTATTCTCAACCGAAAGCGTTTGAATTTGTCACAGCCAAAAGAGAACCAGTCTTATTCGTAAGTGTGATTATAGTTGTTTCCCGGGGGAAATTTAGTAATTTATTCCAGTGATGTCAGCCATTTTGGATTTGCAATAATGACTAGCAAAAATGGTGCTGTGGGGTGTGTGCTTTTCATTGCCGTGACGATGTCTGTGTGTCTATCAACAAGGTGATTCCAAGTTTGGAATTTTTGCTCATTTTTCAATCGCCAAAATTTTTAGCACAATTTGTCATGTAATTCTGAAGTTGCCATAGAAACAATATGTTAATCTCTGTGGCAATGGTTGCTAAGGGAACTAATTTTTATTGAGGCTGTGTTTGTATCAACTCGATATAAAATATTGTTTTCTAATTTTTCGTATTTCAAAAATCTCTAAAGGAAGAGATAGTTTAAGATCTAATGCAAAAGAAAGTTGCAATGGAAACTGTTTCCATGGCTACAGTCGGTGAAAAAAATGCAGCAGTGTGATCTTAGAAAGCTGGAAGTATTTTTCTCATTAGAATTTTTTACTCTGAAGTATGTTTTAAAATGTGTCGGGAAGGCACATCCCGGGTCGTCCAGACCAGAAATTGTGTCGCGCATCTGAGCCTTCATAACTTTTTTGAAGGCATCTGAACAATGTAGATTCTACGTTAGAAATTTGTTACAAAATATTTAAATGCGTATTTCTTTTAAAAAATTCTGTTTTCTTTTTTAAAAATGAGAGTTTTGTGGTGCTTGTTTGGTGATTTGTTATCACAAGGGGACGACACCTGTTCACCTGATTTTGGCAGGTAAAATGTCTCACACCTGACTCGGCTTGTTTACTTCTTGTCAAGTTGATTGAACTGTGATCAACTTGTTCAATGTTCCTGCAGATTACGCATGTGAGTTGGGCCCAAACAACTCACCAAATTAAGGCTGATGAAAGCGATCTATTCTATAGGATGTGAACGTTTTACTTTCCATCTGTCAGCCTACCTGGGTCCTTCTTATTCTCCACCAAAGACGGTGTGGTCAAGCTTAGAAAGTGCTTCTTGATGTGGAAATAAGTTGTAGTTTGCTTATGTTTCATTTTGGAAGAACATCCTATTGGCAAATGAAACCTCTTGGGGGGGGGGGGGGGGCTGAGGTGCAGGAAACATGAAAAATGATTCTTTTCTGTCCTTTTGAGGTTGAAAGTACATCCTATAATCCGTTGACATTTCTAAGAGGTGCTTTTGAATGAGTCGAGGTATTAACAGTTAGCCACTGCCGGCTCATATTTGCTGTCTCCAAAGTCATCTGTCTTTTACGAAGATTCACTGAAGAAATTTTGGATGAAATTCTTCCAAATGAAAAGAGTTATGGTAGTGGTGTGAAAATAGAGGAGTTTCTAAGTTGGAGTTGTGGAGGGATTGGTATAGATGGCGCTGCCAGGAACAGAAAACTGGTGCTACAAATAAAACTGAACTAACACCGTGCAATGTCATTGATGCAATCAAAAATCTATTTGTACCCATCGATCAGTGTGCTCACCATCTTCTCGGTGATTGTCACTCCCGCCATTGTTCCACCGAACACGGTGTCTGTTATGATGTCATATGCACAACCTCTATACCCTTGATTAAAGAATGGACTTCCCCTCTGAGGGAATTTATGCTCGTACCTCATTAAGTGATCTTGCTCAGGTCACCTGTTCAACAGGAACATACCCTTACAGGTTGTCTCAGAAAATTCTCATTCTAGATTTTTAGATCTTTTACGTGTACAATGTGTTAGTCATTTTATAAATGAGGATGCTCATCGTTGAACATTCCAGTGGCAGAAATACACTTTGCGTATATCGTAGATAGATAGAGAGGTTACCATTTTGATCCCAGAATGAAGTGGCATTTTCACAGATATCGGGTCGCCTGTTGTCTGAAACAGTGTGTCTGGTATGACAGAAATACTGATAAAAAACAATCAATGACATGAACCAGAGAAAAGTAATCTATGTGCTCTTAATCGAGATGTGAACCTCTTTAAGATAAATGATTGGTCAACTTGACTTTGAAGTAACTTAATAAGATCTGTGTCTAGTGTTAAAAGATTTGAAGAGAACAGAAAAGATGAAACCCATTTTCTCCGTGTGTATTGTATTTCTTAGAAAGTGTAAATTGTCAGACCATGCTAAGTTAACTGGGAACACTCATGCATTCAAGGGCAGCTCCCTGTATAGAATGTATAGGTGGTTCTGGCCAACTTAGATGGAGCCATGATGAAAGATTTGAATAAAATTCTCATCACACATTTTGACTAAAATATGAAACTGTTAAAATCACTTGCTCTGTGTAGTGTACTTCTATGAAAGTATAAACCTTACGTTGTTGCTGGGTAGGCTGGAATCATCTATCTATTCATGGGCAGATCCCTGTGAAGAATCTATGGTAGGTTCTCACCTATTTAGGACAGCTCTATGGAAATATTTTAAATATCTTTTTATATCAATCGGAACGTTTTTTCTGGACCATTCTATAAATGGTTGGTGTCCATTTTAAGTTCACCTGTACCACCTGTTCATTGAAGGGCAGCTCCCTGTGTATACTGTATGGGTGGTCCTGGTCGATTTAAGATGGAACTAATGTTCTTAATCCCATTTTTTGATTGAAACATTCTTGTGCCATTTTTTTATCAGTCCTTCTGTTATTTATCTTTCTTGTTTTATAAGTTTGTTTGTGTTTTAAGGTGGAATATCAGAATTTGAAATTTCCCCAAAAATGTTGTTTTAAACAACTTGTGCTTGTCCTTACGCCATGCCATGGCCGAGTGACATGGCCTAGGCCAATAAATGTTAATTTTATGGTTCTCGTCACCAATCGCATATGATTGTAGCGCTGCACCGGTAAAGTTCCACACTCATTATTTTCAAAATCTATCTTTGGAAGAATGTGAATGAAAGATGAAAGTTGATGACAATTTTACATCCATTCCTGTAATTGGTTGACGAGAACCAGAAAATCAACTTTCACATACTCAAGGGTTAAAGGCGTGGTTCGTTCGTGTACATTGTTTTTGTCTGTGGCACAAGTTAATAGAGATAAACATTGCCTTTGTACCATCATCAGACATGTCAGTGTGGTGATAGTTGACCTATTGAGTAGTAGAAAGTTATACTATAGCCTATATTGAAAAGTTTCAAATTCAATTTCAATTTCAATTGAACGAACAAACCAGGCCTTTAAGTATATGAATCTTCATTATATTGAAAGATTCTGATCATGACAGAACTTACACGAATGTGCCACCTTTCTCCCGACCCAATCATGAAATGTGGTGGGGGCATTAAAGGCTGTGAAACCGACAACCTTAACAACCTGATCTGATGAACTTCCAGGCTTTTCTGAAAATGTTGCACTGTGAATTTCATCAATTTAGTGTTCCAGGTTTGTGGGAATTTTCCAAGTATGTCTTGAAAAAAAATTTTGAGCAATTTTGAACTTTTCATGAAAACATTGCATTTTTTCGGGACATACTGTTTTTGCAACAAATATGTTTTTTGTTTCTTAGTGTTATCATTATGAGTGTTGTGAAGATTGTAGTTTGCATTGTTTATATGTCCCTGGCGTGATCACGTCTGCTTTGAAATGCTTGTGAAAAAGCTCGCTCTTGTGAGGGTAACTTTGCCTAATAGCTGTTAGTCTACTCCTTTGAATTAAAGGAGGACCCTTTGAATTAAAGGAGGAATGTGGAGGAAATGTGGGCCGTCGAAGAACGAGCCATTTGAAGTGAAACACTGGCAAATCTTCCAAGGCTTTTTGCGTGCAGTGCCAACCGTTATGAAATTAGACTCTAGTTTTCTGTGCCAATGTTCAAATAGTGAGGCAGTCACTATACTGAACGACCTACTGTGCCCATCCTCTCATTGCAGGTCTTGCGATCGTTTCTATATACACTCTGATTGTATTTTAGGAACGATGCAAAGGCCTGCTGTGAGAGGATGGACTGCGCATGGCGTACGTACTTCAAATAGTGGATCACTCCAACTCATGAACAAACATTTATCCGAGGAATGTGTTGTAAGGGCTGCTGGTTGTGCTGTATAAGAATGCTTTTTGACAAGCAGACCTGCTAGAAAGTTGTACATCCTAAGTTTCATGCGTTAATTTTACTCATTCCTTAGTGCGAAGAAGGCTTTGACTTAGTTTTAACCCGGTAATAGATGGCACTGTGAACAGCTTATTTCACATGTATACAGGGTGTTACAAAAAGGTGTCGGCTAATAAGACGAGAGAAAGACGCATCACAAGTAGGGTACCGGTTATCTGTCGCGTGCCTCATCTTTGTATGGACCTATGTTCAAAAACCCAAGATGTGACATTTTTTGCCGACATACTGTATCATGTAGCTTGTAGTACAATAGGAAGGTCGTAGCGTATATATATTTGTTAGTTTTTAATTTATATTCCGTCAATAGACAAAAATAAAAGCAACGCGTTTGTCTTGTGGCGACGTCAAACTAAGTTGGTTTTGTGGTTCATCTATGGAGCAATTAGAGAGGAGGTGTTTCCACCATGGCTGGTAGTGAAAACACTCTATACAATGTAGTGGTCCAATACCATTGAATCCCAGCTATGATGGCCCATTGTTGGATTCGAGATTCCAGTTGGAGCCATACCCACACCTGGACCTGGAGACCTCCCAAAGCCCCTCTGGAGCATATAATAGTCAAACCGATATCCACATTTGGTGGCCGTTATCCCCATAGAGACGTCTCCATTAAAGAGGTTCTGTTTACTATATTTCATAAGGTATTTCACCAGAAATAGATGGGAGTGGGTGGGGTTTTAGATTATTGCATTGATTTCAGGCATATCATTCTGGTGTACTGAACATCTATCTTTGCCTTGTAACAGCGATATTCTCGTACGTCTGCAGAGCAAAACCCAATAAATTCTCATGTCTCAGTCTGAAAGCCAGTCGGGGGCCATTGCAGCCCAGCAAGATATTTCATGCTGACAGAAAATCTGTGGGGTTGTATCCTGAGGAGATCAGGTTGTTCTTAATCTTATCTGCAGATTGGTAAAGGTTGTGAATTCCTCTCAACGTGGTGGACCTGCGTGGGTGCAAAAAAGCTCCCATTCAGTGGAGCTTTCTCTGCAAAAGCCCATGGAATGGCTCAACCAACCTACATGATCTTCACCGAAACAACATTGCTACCCTCCCTTACCTGGCTGAAGGAAGTGGCACCAACTGAAGTCAGAGACAAGAAATCAATGCATAAAACATTCATACATAACTTCTGAAGCTTTCATTATTTTACATTTGATTCTTATAAATTTACAATATTGATAATTTACAAATATACATACACATACACGGCCATGACACATTCATATTGAAAATACCCAAGGGAATGATAAGCAAAACATTTAAAGCAAAGTGGTTACTTGGCAAATCACTCTTGACACATTGGGACCAAGAAGCAGAGCTAATTATACCCCCTCCCTCAACTTGATACGAGGTTATTTACAGGACAATGGTGTCTTTTTCAGCTTCAGTGTAATTTGAGATGATCCCTCATTGCTAATGACATCTAATTTGCTGATGCGACTTGAAGAGATGAACTGTGTCACACATGAGTGTCACTGACGTCAAGTTGCTTAAGACTGGGTTCCAGTCATCGAATGTCACAAAAGTAACTGTTCACTGATCCGAGAAATGTCACTGAGCTTTGAACTGAAGTTTTAAAACAACGCAAGTTAAAATCATCCATTTGTTACATCAAGAGCGTACCGTCTTAATAAGTGGTGTCCGTGTCTTAGAGTTCCGAGATAGATATTTTCAATGTCAATCGCTGTTGTCCAAGACACTGTAGCACCACCAGTACACAGCTCCACTCAATATGTTGAAGCCTGACAAGCTCAGGCTGGTTTATAGACTCTCAAAAGAATCCATGGAATTAGAGATGTTTCCTCGAAGCAGTCCTGCGTCAACTCGGTGATATAGTCTATCGAACTTCAAGGAGGCAGTAGATGAAATAGGTGCAGTTGTCCCTGGATTGGACGGCCGCCTCCCTGATGTTGATTGTCAACATGACGTTGACCGACGTGATAAAAACAATAAACTTTTGAAAACGTCTCCTATTCCGCCGAGAAGCAGTAGCCATAGTGGGATCATTACGTAATATAACGGCACGCGTTGGAAATATTGCAGTCTTATACAGAGAAAAACTTGGAATCCTAATTTGAGAATTAACGCAATCAGAAACCAGACTTTTCTGACCATTGTTAGTTCATTTCTGTCATAAGCACCATAGTCATTTTTGCAGTGCGTTATCATTTGGAACATCAGATATATCAAAATTAGGCCGTCAAATATCCACATCGGTATAAATATTATGAACCAGTTCCAGAGGACTTTTGCCTCTAGCCTTAGCACAAGTGCTATCACAAACACAAGAGCCACACACCATGTAAACAAAGCTCTATGCAGAACAGCCATTTCATTATTTTCCAGTTCTCAAATAATTTTCTCATTGCATTCTGCGCCACCTGGCGTTCTTGCATAAAACTGTTCCTTTAATTTTTCTTTGTAACTGCAATTATCATTGGCTGATAAAATTTCGTTCATCCAATCAGAGTTTCGTTCACAAATACTGTAGGTGTCATCCATAGAATTTTACATTGGTGATTTCTATTGGTTTAAATATTTTTAGTCAACCAATCAAAGATCTGCTTGGATTGGACATTCGGGAAAGTTCGGGAATATGGCGAATGTTTCCAGCATTTTCTAGTTTTGGTCATTTCTGGATAAAATCACCAATAAAAATCGCAATGTCTCAATTTCCACAATATCAGAATAGTGCTAACACATACGACAACGAACCATTACCACCAGGCTGGGAAATGTTTATCGATAGAGGCACTGGGTGGCCATTTTTCGTGGATCACAACAGCCGAACAACAAGTTGGCAAGATCCAAGAAAAAGTCGATCGGTGAGTTCAATTTCGAGATTCGATTTCTCCATGTTTTACAGGTTTCAACACTAATCTTAATGGTCTTGTCCTCATGAATGTCATAATAGGCCTATATTGCCTTGTCATCGTGGCTATCACATCTCATCTGTTGCCCTGTCAGTGTGGCTTGTCGTGATTATTTTACACAGCATTTGATTTAGGCCTAATTTAGGTTCACTTGTACATAGGCCTAGCCCTAGGTAAAAACAACATCATGACATGGTCCCTTCTGTTCCCAAAATACAACTAAGCAGAGTTTTTCTTTCTATATCTTTTCAGCAAGGAGACTACAATAATCCATATGGTTCCACATCAATTCCAGTGCAGCACCAGGGAGGTGGAGGATATCATCAACATCAATTTCCTCCAAGTCAACCCCCTAGTTCTTACCAGCAGCAGCCGCAGCATCAGTACCAGTACGGGCAACCTCA
The DNA here is from genome assembly GCF_910592395.1 of Lineus longissimus. Lineage (NCBI taxonomy): Eukaryota > Metazoa > Nemertea > Pilidiophora > Heteronemertea > Lineidae > Lineus > Lineus longissimus. The sequence continues at coordinate 447,224 of NC_088326.1, forward strand.
ACAAGCGCCACCAACCCGCCAATCGACGCCACAGCATCAATATCGCACACCACAAGGCAGTGTTGATATCCCCATCTTGCGCGAGTCTGGACATCCAAATAGCGGGCAGAATGCTAGACCTCAGCATCCAGGGACCCAATCACGTCCGATGCCTCAACAGCAGGATTCTCCTGTTCACCAGGGGAGCCGGGTGTATCCTAATCTCCATCAAGCACAGCCTCCAAGGAGTTCACCACAAAATCAAGGCGCTGCCCAAAAAACCTATCAAGCAAGCCCAACGATCAACAGGAATGTTCAAGATGTCCGCGGTGCCAAACCTGGAAACCAGTCACCAAGAACACCTCAGCGTAATCCTAATCTAGCGCCCCAAGAGCAAGGAAGTGCAAACAACAGTCGTGCCTCAACTCCATCAAAAGATATGACACAGATGGAGAAAATCGACATGATCCGCAGTAACGTTGAAAAACTGCGCCGAGATGTTGACGAGTACATCGGCCCGAAAAGTGACAAAAACTTCATATACTTAGAAGAGATGCTGACACGTAATATGCTCAAGTTGGACTTAATTGAATCGGATGGAAACTCGGATATCAGAACGGCACGGAAAAATGTAGTAAGGTCGGTCCAACAGGCTCTTGATCAACTGGAACTGAAGGGAATGACATATACGCCTCCCACTGAAAGTGATGAGCTAGTTGGCAGTGAACGATGTGATGGAGCCCAGTTAGTCAACGAGCAAAAAGGTCAAGGTCATAGTCTTCAAGATACTGCTTCTAATGACTATGACAACACACAGAATCGTGTCACTAATTCGAATGAACCTGGTGCTCCACCTCGTAATGCAAATGGAGGACCATCTTCGGCTCCACCAGGTGACCACCAAGCACCACCAACCAAAGTTAAAGAAATGGTACTTAATAGTGAAGTCCCTTGTTGAATATAGCTATGAATAGCTGATGTCATTGTTAGGTTTGGCACTGTTTAAGGCCTGTGGATGAAGTTGTATGCAAACTGAAAGTGAAAGCATTAAAAATGCATGAAGAGGGAAACTGATTGCTTGGTTCCCTTGGTTCGTGCATCCATCCTCTTACAGTTTGTATGAAAATAATCTTCATCTACAGTCCTCAGAAAGTTGTCCTGCATGTGATTTGATAGTATAACATATTGTAGATGGAACTTGTACTGTAAAAACAACTTTTTAAAAGCTCGTAACAATAGGTTTTTAGGGCGAATTTAAAACCCTGTGGAGTTGAGAGAGCTTTTTATACAAATTGGTGCTAGAAAGTGAGGGTATAGAATAGTCAGCTGGAATGGAAAGTGTTTCATGTCACATTTTACAAACTTAAGTTGAGTACTATCATGAGTAAAGGCAGAAACTAGAGGCTCCGTATTACATGGATGTGAACTTGGTTAAATACTTAGTGTAACAATGCACAGCCAAATCACAATTCACCAGTTTAAAGTGCATGCTAACTGTCGAAAGCAAATATTACATTGGTGAGTGTCAAAGTCTCTTGCCTGTATGTGGACATGCCAGAATCATGTTCATTGTAAGTATATTGTAACACACCTCGGAGGGGTGGCATTTAGGCAAACTTGGCTGAACAATTATTTGTTGATTTGCCCGTTTCCTGCTTACATGTGTGTAATGAGTAGTAATTCCTATTGTCAGATCACATTCAATTGAAATGCCATTCTTCTAGATTTGCCCAAGTATCCGAAATGACTGTGTAGGACTGAATGAACTTTAGCTCCGCGTCGTTACGACATACACAACTAAAGTAGTGAGGGCATTTTGTAGTGTAAGGTAGGGTGGTACAGTTATAGCCTCCTCTACTGCTGTGTACTGCCAGTTGGTTTCTACACTGGTGTGCTGTATTTGTATCCCTTTACCTTAACCTCTAAAAATGACATGACGTCCTTTTGTTTTGCATCTTGTGGTAATACATGTTGGGGAACATTTTCGACTGCTACACCAGCCTAAGATGTTTCCATCTGAATTGGTGAGAAACCTCTCAGTCAACCTTTCTTTTCAATGCTTCAAGATGGAACAGTAAACTATGTGAGGCTCACTCCATGCTCTTGTCCATCCAATAGCAAACACATGAGTTTGACCTTTACGAGGGAGTGTCAACTTCTTTTTGGTGTCTGACATCTGATCCGTGGTATTGGTTGATTCCCACTCACACAAAGCAACCATGGTAGCACTTATGATGAAATCAGCTGTCTGTTGTTGTTTCCGTGGACACAAGTAGGCCTAGAAGTTCATTTTATGGTCTCCTGGAATATTTCTGTGGGCCTGCCCAGTTTACATATGTATTACTTGTGTTAGACTCTGAAAGACACTCTAGTGTTCATGTCGTGCTAAAAAGCACCGATCCCGGTCGAGTTCAAAATATGTCTCGTGTTTACTTTTATGATATCACAGGCATTGGTTTGAATTGTGATGTAAAGTCTGCATTGTCTCTGTCTTAAAGGAGGAGTAGGAAGAGTTACAGCTGGGCAGGCTCTGCATATAGTTACATATCTCTTGATTGCCAGTGGAGCAGTACTTTCTGCCAAGTACGACAACTCCTCCTTTAAACGAACTGGTGAATTGACTCCACCTCTTTATGTTCAAAACATGTCATTTCTGCAGATCTTGGGCCATGTGTCCTTTAATAATTTCACTGTGATGCCACCTATTGTTCACATGATGTACTTCAAATGTAAATAGCTAGGATTGAATTATGTAAATAACAGTAAGTTATTAATAGAGTTAAATTTTATGTAAATTCAATTATTAATGATTAAAGTCTGTGTTACAATTGAATTTATAACTAATTTGTTGTGTTATTCTCTTTTTCTACTCACACCGATTCCCTTGGTATCTATGCTCTGTGGTAATTTCACAGCCTTGAGTTCACCGGGCGAGTAATCACGCCTCCAACTCCTGCTCTGGGAAGAGCATGTGCACCCTGCTCTCCAGAGCGGTTGAGCTGTCTTTGCCGTGGTATATCACTCTGATGACAATTCTCCTCAAGGATGTAGTGAGACGAGTGGTTATGCCTCATGAAACGTATGAGAACTAGTCCTCAGTATAGACAAGACTGTTTGTGACAATCCCCGATAGTCCTCGGCATATGCGCGACAGGTTGTGGTCGTCCTTAAGACAGGTAGCGGACTGGGTGGATGTGATGCAGTCCTTAAATGTTGTTGTTGTGATACCGTCTTCCATTGTGAGAGCTTTCTTCATGCTGGCTGTAAAGTCATCTCCCACAGATGGATAATGATACTAACAGAAAATCAAATCACACAAAGAAATCTATTTCTCCTATCAATTTATTGTATAATATATATTCTATATTGTCTAGACTCTAACCTCAACTAATACATGGCCAGCTTGTACTGTCAATAGTTCAACATGTTTGGAGAAATGCCAATGCCAGGAGCCATTATAACTAGCTAATTGTGAATAACAGGTCATCACAGCGGGTCTCTAAACATGATGTAGACAGAATATGAACAAGCATGTTCGCAACAGGTGCCCCTGCTGTTTGGACATGGATTGAGGTATTCCCTTCATGTCGCTGTTTTCTTGACACACCCTGTAGGCGAAAGTTGTAATGGCACCTGATAGACTTCTCCGTAATCTCCAGGTAAAAATGCGAACAGAAATTCAACAGAAAATATCTCGAAATAATAAGACCCAACACTTGATTCGCTTAAGTACAATTTCAATAAAGGTACCTGATTAGTGATTTACTCATTTTTCAAAACCCCTGGGGTTAAAACTAGTTTGAAACACACTAGAATTGACACAAGTCATCTATTGGCCTGTAGGAATCAATGCCACAAGATGTTTAGTTGAAGGGTTCTTCCAATTAATCTTCTAAATATAAGCAATGTATAGTGTACATTTTCAATTTCAGAAAAATTGACAGTTGAAATACATTAAATCAGTGTCTAACAGCAAAAACTCCTGCATCATAACTTAAAAGTTTTTGTTATTTATGTTATCTACCAAGACTATAGTGCAAAGGAGTTTCTGTAGAGAAACTCTACAACTAGTGATAGACAGCCCTTGCATTCCTCCTTCTTACTGCATCTTACACCCGCACGTTGACCTTCTCAACAAACTACACCTCCAATTATAAACACTCTCTTTCTCACCATCTTTAAGTAGAATCATCTTAATCATCATATAAGTTTTCTTCTTAATAAGCCATAACATGACTCTTCACCACCTTTGTATCCATAGAAACATATCAACTTGGTTGTCATGGCAATGGTTGAAGCTCAATCTGCGTTTTCAGTCAGAGTCACCTGGGATGGCAGCTGGTCATCTTACATAAGATATAGCACCTGTTGTACAAATGTACACGTAACCTTCTATCATCCAAGGTGAAATAGACTTCATATCAAATACTAAATATCTAACAACCTAACGAATATACGCCTAAATAATTTTTGTGGGACGTCACACTAACTAACACAATACTTGTGTATATTTATCTTCTGAATCATACTATTCAAGTCAATTAATTATGGCACACAGAAAGAAAATCTAACACTTACAAAATATCTTCTTCATCTGGTTTCAGATATCTAAGTACAACTTTTGCCTATGTCCTTGGAAAAGACACTTTACACAAATTCACACGTATTGAACCATCAGCTACTCAATCAGGTGGACAGCATTTTGGTTCCAAAGACTCTCAATAGGGGAGGATAGGGTGTGGCTGCCATTTAGACCATAGCAACACATGAGCAAGCATGGAAACATACATTAACATAGCAACATTATCAGTACTGAAGGGGTTAAAACTAGATCTGGTCGTGGTCTCCATGGTTGCACTTACTGCTTTCGTCAAAATGGCTGCCAACATTTTGATGCTCTCCTCTTCAATTGAGTACTGTTCTGAAAGCAATTATAGGAATTACACGTCCCCTCCATGATTCTAGTTAGTGTACATCCCCCCACCTTCATGATGTTGATACAGGTGTCCAGTATGTGCATCGTGAGGCATATACATTTGTGCTCGTTGTACGTCATACAAATTCCCATCGGTGGAATAATATGTTGTTCTCGTTGTTGGTATCGGTTCTGACAGATAGAGGGCAGTGTGAGGATCTGGATACATCACCGGCCCTGTACCATCCTGTTGATACATAACCGGCTGCGGTGTATGACTACTACTAGGTGGAGCCGACTGGCGTCCAATCTCAATTTCCCTCGCCTCTTGGGCGGCCGCCATTTCTCTCAAGTCACGAATGTCGTGGACCTCGTGTATTTCTTGTTGTAACTCGTGTGCCAGTGCCGATTCTTTTTTATTATGCAGCTCCACGACAGGAATCTGGACAGTCGTCTGCAATGGCGGTGGCGTTGCTGATATCTGCGTCTCCAAGGGTAACGTTGTCACAGCTTGACTAGTCGTAGGGACCATCGTAGGAAGGTCCTCCTCCTCATAATCATCACCCAACAAACCTTTCTTTGGCAAATCAAGATTGAAATCCACCACTTTGACCCATTTGATTTCTAAACCTTTGTGCGCTGAGCGGCAATGCACGCGACAATTCCCGCTCAACTCGCAACGGAAATCACAGTATGCACATTTGTATGGCTTTAACCCTCTTTGAGTGTGCATGATTCGTACATGCTGTTTCAAATTCGACAACGACCCACCGCGGTAGCTACAGAAGTCACACCGATACCGCTTCTCGCTATGCACCCAGTTATTATGACCACGCAGTGAATTTGCCGAAACGAAGCTCTTCCCGCATTTTGAACAGATGAATTCTCGGACGTTCAAGTGAGAGTTGATGTGATTGGTCAGGTGTTTTTCACGCATTGTTTTATAATCGCACATTGGGCAGTGGAAAAGCTTTTCGTTTTCTCGTACTTGGATGTTGTGGCGTGACAGAAGGTGGCCTGGAAGGATCAAGTGCAATGAGATATAATGCAAACAGTGATGGTGACATTTTTATAGGAGACAACACGTACTCAAAACAGTTTAGTTGATGAAACTTCACTGACTTGACTATTCGTGAAAAACTCGACCAACACTTCAGGAAGGCGTCATTAGTTCCACACCTTGAAAGACTGACTAATCAAACTCGAGCTGGCAATACTCAATGAGCACATCCTGATAGTACTATTTGTTTCAAGACTCAATACTTACTGATCAGACTATACTTGTTCATTGTTGAGAACTTGCAGTGTTCACACTTGAGGCGGTCAGATGAGTGCTGTCTGACATGGGCGCGAATCTCACATTGCTTGGAGAATCCACGTCCACAGATTTCACACATATAAGGGCGTATTCCTTTGTGGACCTTGTTGTTATGCATCTCGAGACTCCTGAAGACAGAAAATGTTCATTATAACAAGGAGATATTCAAGAAATACTGGCAACTCCTGGTGTCCCGTACAGCATAAACATTTCCCCAAAAACTTATCAAAACCTAGTAACATGTCCATCCGTTGGAAGGTTCTAGACCAGTAAGTCCTGATGGTATCATTAGTTGCATCATTTATACAAAAGGCAAAACACATCGAGTTAGAACAATCCCCGCTCAACTACTTACTGTGCCGTCTTCAAGCTTCGGCCACAGGTCGGACATGTGAATGGCTTGTCTTTCTGATGTTTGATCATGTGACCTTTCAGCGAACTTTTCTGGAAGCATGTGAACCGACATCCGTCAAACTCGCACTGGTGCACCTGGAATAGTAGAATGTGACCGTAATTATTTCAGGTTGGACAGGGAGGGGAAGGGAGAGTGGGGTAAAGGAGATTTCAATGCAGCGTGCCTCAGAACATGTAAATATGATGTCCCTTACCTTCAAACTTGCATCCTGTATGTTATGTTTTCTGAACTTGTGTGTTTTCAGGGCAAAGTTTTTCCGGCATTCTTTTCCACAAAGGTCGCAGATGAACTTTGAGGTGTGTTTAGGAAGATGCTCATCCAGCTTGTAGCAGAGGGAAGTCGTGAAGTGACACTGATGGCAGTCGTATTTCACCTGAAAAAATAGTCAGATCTATCATTACCTCGTATGATCAATAGACCTGGACTTTGATAAATATCTTTTGTAATAAAGTGACATGATCAAGATCACATACGAGGAATTTGACTTACTGAGGGATGTTTTTCCTTCATGTGAGACTCCAACTCTGCTTCAACCCTCGACTCGGAGAAACACCCTTCCTCCCGGCACCGGAATATGCCAAGAATCTCGCTGGTGTGTTTATTCTTCATGCGACGTCCAGGCCCATGATCATCGACAAAATGCAGCTGAATCTCATCGACAGTTTTGAACACACGGTGGCAACGTTGGCAGTCATAATTATCTGAATTGTCTTTAGCAGTGATACGCGTAAAGGAAGCAAACTGGGCATGCATGGTACGCAGGTGATCCGCTAATTCAGAGTCTGTTGGAAGAGCTGTTCGACAATAATGACAGCGTAGAGTACCCGTCACATCATCACCGCCAGATTTCTCTCCCCCGACGATATATTTCTTCATGATCGGGTCAAGTTTCATAATCGATGGATTTATACGGTGGGAACTTTTCAAGTGATGATTGAGGCTGGTGCGGCTGTTCATGACCCGACCGCAGTAGAAACACTGCCGTGCAATGTCTGTTCCGTGCGCCGACCGGATATGTTTACGGAGAAGTTTATACGTATTGCGGTTTCCAGCGCAAGCTTTACGACAATCCGGACACTGCAGTTTGATTTTACTCTTGTTATAGACTAAAGTGTAAATGTCATGATCGAGCTGCAAGTGTTTGGCAAGTTCGACTTGGTTTTTGATCGGCAGTTTGCACAATTGACACATGATGTTCCCGGGAGCCGGTAAAGGTAATGTCATGACTAATCTCTTCTTGGGCTTCAGTTTCAGGACAGCGTTCTTCTTTTGTGCACTTCTTCTCTTACGCTCTCCCACTTTCTCGTCTTGCACGATATCACCGTGCATCACGCCATTGTGTTTCTTCAAGAGATTCAAATGCAGGAAGTAGCGCTGCGGCTGGCATAAATTACAACTATATTTCCGTCTTCGTCTCTCTCTGACCTTGACCTTAGGTTCCAGAGAGATTAGAAACGGAAATTCCGGATGTCTCTTAATCTCATGACATCTCAAACGTGTCAGGTTTGTAAACGTTTCTTCACGCTCTAAACAACGTGGTCGACAACAATGGTAGGCTCCATCTACTGGCCGGGGATTGTACATGATACGACGATATTTCCTCATGAAAAAATGCATCCCAACTGTTGGGATGGTTGTCGCGTGCTCCTTTAATTTATGCAGTTTCAAAAACGTGTCATAACGGAACCCATCGCCACAGACGCTGCATATAAACTTATCATAATCTTCCACATCCGATTTACGTATCTTTAATTTGATTGGACGAGGCTTTTCATCTGACTTTGTCATGGATTTCGCTGGTTTCTTTGTTTTTCTCGACACCTTCACAGTTTTTTTCGAACTACGTCTCGACCTCATCGGCTTTGTCGTCGAGATAGAAACAGATTTCTTTTGACTACGTTTTCGTTTAACTGGAAGCTTTGCAGCAACATTACCTTTCCTACGCTTCCCCATAACCACATCTCCCTCGTCAGCGCCCCCTGGGTTGTAATCATCGTCATTATCCCCTTCCGTACTCTCAAACTCGCCGTAACTCAGATTACCCAAATCATCCTCAGCCTTGAGTTCTGCTTCATCCTTAACATTGGCCTGAATCTCGGCAGGTTTCTCTGCCACTACAACACTTTCATCAGTTTTCATCTTCCCACTCAAAGTATCTTCATTCCTTGTCTCCACAATAGGTGGAGCCACTTCCTCAGGAATGACCGGTTCACCCTCTAAATGTTCGCCATCGAGCGACATCTCATCTGGATAGTAAACAACCTTGCCCCCATTCGCCGCGTTCTCACTCCCGATTGGTGCAGCTGAAATTGTAGGCAGCGACGGGGCAACTGGTGCCGGAAAACCAGTATTACTCCCGATGGGAGACGTTATCATGGTTGGTTGCGTGTCTTTACTCTGGCGTGCCATAGCATCCTCCCGTGCCCATACTGTCTTCATCTCCTCCAAAAGATCATCAGCAAGTCCCATTGACCTGGCGTTCCGTCGCACATAGTCGCGGCAGAGTTTCTTCAACGAGATGATGCTGAGCTGGCTGGCTGCAGTGTAGAGCTGCATGATGGTGAACTTATTGACGTATGCCACGCCTGTGTATAAGTAGTGAATAAGCTGCTGCAAGGAGTTGCAAGTGATGTCTGGAAAACAAGAGCAAGTCAGTTTAGAGATAGTTCTCTTTGCGCGACCATTCACCTCTGTGGTGGCACCATGGTTTGGGTCCGTTTGTAGGGGATTGTGAATCTGTCTGCGGCCTGGGAGAAGTCCACCACAAGATACTCATCATACTCATGTGGTCTTCCCCTGGCACTGGCAATGGCATGAGGTACCGGGAACCTTGGTGCATTATCATTCAAAGGACATAGAAGAAAGGTTATTGCCGAAGGTTCGGTTTCTCAGCGATAACGATTCACTTGCCCAGTGTCCCTTCAGAGTCAACACAGCATCAAAGCAGTTGCATTTTGACAATCCGGACATTATAGGTACCCACCATGCATAATCAATCCTTCTGCATTGAGCATCCCTTTATCCAACAACGTCTTGAAATACTCTGACCCACTGATCATGACGAGTTTGTGGACAGGGAAGTTGCCGCCATCTTTTGTCAGCAGTGTCAGATCGCACAGGACTTGCTGGGTTTGTAGTTGCTGCATCTGGGTCATGACCGTCTTCGGGTGGCTCTGGTGAACCAGCGTCTCTTGGATGTACGCCATCTTTATGGTGACTTGGCAACCAGTACCCAAGTATGATCTGAAGAAGAGATTGAAAGAACAATTGTAGCAATAGACAATGTTCTCTGTGGTCTGTATACATATCACAACCAGTTTCTTAGTGGTCTATATGTCACAACCAGATTCCTTTGTTGTCTCTATGTCACAACCAGATTCCTTTGATTGTAGTCTCTATGTCACAACCAGATTCCTTTATAGTCTCTATGTCACAACCAGATTCCTTTGATTGTAGTCTCTATGTCACAACCAGATTCCTTTGATTGTAGTCTCTATGTCACAACCAGATTCCTTTGATTGTAGTCTCTATGTCACAACCAGATTCATTTGTTGTCTCTATGTCACAACCAGATTCCTTTGATTGAAGTCTCTATGTCACAACCAGATTCTTTTTTTGTGGTGTCTCTGTGATGACACAACCAGATACCTTTCTGGTCTCTATGACACAAACAATTTCAATAACCAACATTGTTGAAGTTTAAATATATTGATGTGCCAAGGATTTTGCAAAGATTATAGTTCATACACTTATTCAAAATCATTTGAAAAAGACAAAAAAGTGTAACAATGCCAGTGTCAATCACAGTACATGTCAATGTCAATTTCAATACACATTAAAGGAATTTGGTATCGCCCACACCCCTGAATCCTGACCACCCCCTCATAAAATAATGGGCTATTTCCAAATTAGAAATATATACATATTTCAAATCTGATTTGTACTTTAAGGGAAAGCTTTTGTCACCGAAAACAGCCACAATGTATTTAAAATGACCATGGGCATAACACAGCAAAATCAAACCAGAATTTTTTAGATTTGAGGGTGAAATCAGGGAAAGAATTTGACCTTTCAGAAGAAGCCAGTCTGGAAAATGTCTGAAAAATTGGTTGGGAACAGAGTGTACAGGATAACTTTGGAAGCCCCTGGGGAAAAGATGGTGGCATAAATCGCTAATTGCAGGCATTGAACAAAAAGTTCGAAACCTCAATTATCATTGCATAATCATATCTTACCAATGAGGCAACATCGTGAAGGATTATTTCGGTAAAATTGAACGGCGACTTGACAAACCCTTGGAAAAAGAATCGGCCATAAGCACCTTTACGAAACTCCTGCTCTGCCAGTAAGAGGAAATATTTTATCCACTTTATCAAATATTTCAATCATATTAAGCATTTTAATTAAGAAAAGTATGTTACAGAGCACTCTGTATGTTGTCTAGGCAATTAATTGCTCTGTTTTATCAGTCATTGATTAAATAAAGTTTATACGAAACGAGTGCTGACGGGAATCCTGCCTCAGTATTGGTGACGTCATTCACACGAAATTTCCACATGGCAATGAAATTTTGATAAATTTTCGTAAAAGTGCTCGATTTCTTGTTGATCTTGGTAGATTTTTTGAAATCGTGAAGCCGAACGTGGCAGAGATGGAGTATACAACCAGTCCCGGTAGTGCCACTGGCAGAATGTACGTTAATACTTAGAAATTCGATCTTCAAAACATGACCATATTTTGCATGTGAGAGTTGTGTACAAAATGTACAGTGTACATTATGTAGTGTATTTGTACAGTCTTATTGGCCCATCCCAGGCCTCCCAATCAAGGATCCACATATGATACTATGGGCTCTTGCCAGGCCAGCGCCAGTCAAGAACATTACGAAGGGTCATCATGGTTAAAACATTGTCCGAAGTCGGCTTAGGTCTTCTTTTCTGACGATGACGTGTTCTGTGTCGGCGCATTTTTGATTTTTCGTCTTTGTCGAAAAGGCCTATTCTTTTTTCAACCAGAATGCCTGAGTAGTGAGTGACTTTGATCGGAAATCCGAAAATAGAATGAATGGAGTGTTTCTGTATGTATGGAGCAGCACCTAAACCAATAATTCTTTGATTTCTTCACTTTCAGTCTGTGTTGTGAATGTGGTACAGCCATCGATCCGAATCCAACCAACATGTGCGTAGCCTGCCTCCGAACCCAGGTCGACATCACAGAAGGAATCCCTAAGTCTGGGACACTACATTTCTGCAGAAATTGTGAAAGGTATACTCCACGAAAATCTAGTCATTCTCTGATTTTTGATATTTTAGAAATAGTCCAAATTATTCATTTATTTGTTTGGAAGAAAGGTGTTTTGTGTTTATTCCTCTATTGAACAATGTGTGAGCAGACTTCAAAATGTCTGTCCAATCATTGATATATCATCTTAAACTTTGTTGAGGTAATATTTTCAAACTTCACTCTGATGAGAATCTCTTTATTTTGTTCCAGATACCTGACACCACCGGACACCTGGGTGAAAGCTTCTCTAGAATCAAGGGAGTTACTCTCTGTGTGTCTCAAGAAGTTGAAAGGTTTGAGTAAGGTATGTTGTCATATTGGAAGAGACTGAGTAAAACCTTTGAAATATATCAGTAAAAGAAGATCTGTTTGTGTTATGTGTACCATTGTGCATTGTTTTTCAGGTGCGGCTTGTGGATGCAGGGTTTGTGTGGACGGAGCCGCATTCAAAACGCATCAAGGTGAAGATAACCATCCAGAAAGAAGTAGTAAACAGTGCCGTCTTGGAGCAGGTGTTTGTTGTCGAGTTCACCGTTAATAATCAGATGTGTACTGAATGTCATCGGGTCGAGGCGAAAGACTTCTGGAGGGCGGTCGCACAAGTCCGGCAGAAAGAGGTATGTAAGGTATTTCACACATCTTTGAAAAGTTGACATCTGTGTTGAGTGTGGAACACATTGCAAAATGTCCAAGTCTAGTGAAACTATCTGAAAAACAGTTCAATCAACTTAACTAAGTAACAGATAGGCATCCTAAATATTTGTGATTTGTGAGAAAGTTGCAGGAAATTATATGTTTCAATTCTGTTTTCAGACTTCGCACAAGAAGACATTGTTCTATCTCGAGCAGATGATCCTGAAGCATAAGGCGCACGTCAATACTGTGGGCATCAAACCTGTGGTTGGCGGAATTGATTTCTTCTTCGCACAGAAACAGGACGCTAAGAAACTTGTCGATTTCCTCCAGTGTATTGTACCTTGCAAGTAAGTTAGGTAAACTTGGCTCTGTTTCGAATTTGCAATGCAATCATTGCAATGGATGTAAGAAGATGCATCATTGTCTGTTGTCTTTATGAACTGTTCCTGGCTTGCTTGAGGGGGGGGATTGATGCGTCTAACAAGCCTAAAGTTTACCCAGTGAGGCAAATGACAAGTCCTCCCTCGAGGCCCGTTTGATGTAAGAGGTTGGAAAGTCCATGAATGGTCAAATTGCTGCCTGGCTTCAACTAATGAGGTGTACAAACTTTATTTTTCAGGTACCAGACAGCGCAACAGTTAGTCTCCCATGATCCTAAGAGTAATATTTTCAACTACAAAAGTACATTTTCTGTGGAAATTCCACCAATATGCAAGGTATGAATCAGTAATGATAGTCCAAATGTCTGCTCTGCACAAGAGAAGTAAAACGATTACAGATGATGTAGAATCAACTACATGCGCCTAAGTTGTCTCGGCTTCAGTTTGTAATCAGAAGAGGGCTGATAATTTGGAAGCAATGTGTTGTGCTCAAACCAAATTTCGATATACCATTACTGTTGTATTCAGCGTCCACTCCTCTGAAGGCTATGAATGGTTTCTCTTTCACAGGATAATGTTGTGTGCCTTCCAGCCAAACTCGCCCAGTCACTTGGCAACTTGGGCCAGATTTGTGTTTGCTACCGTGTGTCATCTGTGATACATCTGATCGACCCAAACACGTGTCAAAGTAAGTATTAAAAGCGACATGTATTATAGTTCATTCGTAACTGTTATGTCCAGATCGATTCAGGCTCTTGAGTGCAAACTAGCTAAATAAGTTGAGTGAAATCTCATTGAGTAAGGGCCAAAGTAGACAGCACCAACCTAAAAGATGGCTATTTATGAAATGATTTTCACTCTTTTTAGTTGCTGAGGTTCCTGGTCCGGTGTACTGGCGTGCTCCCTTCCACTCCATCTGTGGACCGAAGCAACTACAGGAGTTCATTGTGATGCAGATAGATGAGGTGTTTGAGAAGGATAAGAAGCTGGGACGGGGACATGGTCAGGAGTCCAAGAGGGTAGGTATTGTCTTGAAGATAGCAATGACTGCTGGGTCTACGCCATCGTTTTATACTTAAGGCATAGTTAGTACAGTTGAGTAAATAGCCGAGTGGAGCCAGCAATGTATTACGATCAGAACAATCAAGACATCAAAACTCAGCTCATTCTCAAATGTTTCTCTCACAGCATTCCCTAGCCGAAGTCTACGTTGTCAAGTCCAGTGAGATCGGTTCTGATCAGCAACACTTCTGTCGCACGCATCTCGGCCACCTCCTCTCAGCTGGTGACTCTGTCCTTGGCTTCGACATGACGAACGCTAACGTCAACAATGAGTACCTGGACAAGATGAGACAGGACAGGTTACCCGACGTCGTTCTCGTCAAGAAGGTGTTTGGCGATCGGAGCAAGCGCATCAGGAAGAGGAAGTGGAAGTTACAGCATCTAGCCGAGGGCACTCACGACTTCGATGCTGCCAGTGTTGAAAGGTAAGGCATATCATGTTTACACCTAGAAGAAAGAACATCCATGACCATCTCATTGAAGACAATGATAGATAGAGAAGTGTCAATCTGTTCACCTTTACGACATTGTCTGGTTCACCACATTTACCTTGTAGACTGGCTGAAAAAGGACAAAGTTTTAAAAAGGTCCATGGAAGAGACGATTAAGTATGAGTATGAACATATATCTGACATTTATATCAAAACTCTGTGTGTGTTTTCAGGGATTATAACGACTTCCTTGAGGATTTAGAGGAGGATCCCGCAATCAGACAGAATGTCAACATCTATCGAGGTAAGTTCAATGCATAGGTTCAGGGAATTTGCATGCATGATAACTGCAGTTAGGCAATATTTATTTCTGTTTACCTCTGCCACAAGGAAATACGAAAAACACAAATGATGTTTATGAAGGTCTCTAAGGCGAATCCTCTGTATGATATTGGCCAACAGTACCAGTTCAGAATGCTAATCAGCTACACATACCAATGTTTATCATCTAAATTGTGTATCAATTTTGCAAAATTTTCATTTCAGATGCTGCTAAGGTTACCGTGGAAACCGAAACGGACACAGACGATGATGACCTGCCTCAGATCAGTCTCCAGGAGATGCTGGATGATTTGCACATCGTGGAGGATGCCACTGGTGGGGAGGGGGCAGATATGATGGAATAGCCGTGGACAGTGCTCAGGGGAGGAGAAATGATAGAATAGCCGTGGATTAAAATTGCAAAAAAAGATAGACATTTGAACTATGAGGACAGTTGTTTTAAAGAGCAGTCCTGTCAGAGAGTTTTGGACCTGGGCTGTTGTATGAATTACAGATAATAAAATATCTAATTAAAAGATACTTTGTCTTCGTTGTGTCAGTTCATGTACGCCACTTCCCTCCCCCTCCCCCTCCCCCTCCCATCCAGACATCAATTAACATTAGCTATGTATTGTTGTCAGGGAGGTGTTCTTAGCAGAATTCTCATCACTGGGTTGTGAAAATGTTGTATGGTAGGGTCCTACTGTACTTGGATAGAGAAAATACCACTTTGCAAGATCCTTTACCGTCAATTCCTTTACCTTCATCGGATGCGCATCCGATATGCCACTAGATTTTGAGTTTTGTAAAGGTTTCGGGGATACGACCAATGCATGCGAGCACCGTCGGCGGAACCCCAATGCCTGCCCTCTTGATCTGTCCGTGGGCCGCGGCGCTCACGGACTCCGGACCTCCAGACCTTACAGACCGGGTTTTTCTTTACTTTACAAACACTATATACCTCGCCCCTCACTTATATCTGTTGTTTTTTTCACATTGTATTGTTCTCGTGGTTTACGGAACAGTAGGCCAATACATGTATAGTGTCTAGAAACAATATTCAGTTAATTGAATTACACTTTTTTCCATTATAGTTTGTTTGATATTGCCCTATAGCCTTTTTCATGAATCAATTTTGAGCATTATGTTTACAACATAGTTTTTATAGCACGAAATATGACTCTAAAATGCCAAATACTTGCAACTATACGTCCATCACTGAAATCTTAGTGTACTAATTGCTCGCTATAAGCTAGGTCATGGCGCCCCAAAACCCATTGACGACGCTTGGAGAACGACATGACCTTCTTCCGGGTCATCGCGCATGTGTGGTGGTGGTCTTACAAAATGACTTCGCTGCTAAATATTTCGTCTAAACTTGCGGGCAAATTTGCCTCGCAAAGTCTGGTAAGTCTTTGTAAACTATTTCTCGTAAGAAAGAATGTATGGATATCTTTCACTTGGTACCAAATATGTGTGTTTTGGGTGAACAGTTTTTGCAGGAACAGTACTCAAAAAGGAAGTTTTTTGGCCGGTCTCATTTACTGCACATTTTGTAGTGTATAGGTTGTGTACATATTTCACAAGGTGCCCTCAAGAAAAGTGATATAACTCAATACTGCTCACATTCTGGATGGAGTTTACCTAAACAGATATTTTATCAATTACATTTTGGCCAATGTCATATTGAATTCTGGCATTGCTTTTGTAGTTTCTGATGGTTTGTTTACAAATTTTCTTGTTTTGTAAGCTACATTTGACCTTGGCTTCGTTATGAATGTTTAGAAAGGTCACAGCTGTCTATCTATGCATGGTTGAGGCCAACTGTCAGTGTCAGTCTGATCAACAAAGGCTTTCTTTACCCAGGTTTATATTTTATCTTTTCCTTTGCCATCCAAATCTCTGTAACTATGTCTATCATCTATGGACCTTTTCTTTTCAAGGTTGGTCTGACCAGACCACTGGCGTCTGCAGGTTTCCATTTTCGAGTCAACGGCAGAAACAGCGATCCCAAGAAAGCTTCCACAACCCAACAAATCAGCCGTGATTATCCGGTTGTCGACCACACCTACGATGCTGTGGTTGTCGGAGCGGGCGGGGCAGGTCTAAGAGCTGCGTTTGGTCTTGCTAACAAGGGCTTCAAGACAGCATGTATCACAAAGTTATTTCCGACGAGATCTCATACTGTTGCAGCCCAGGTAGGTGTACGAACAGACATGTCAGGATGATGACAGAAATCATCACCAAATTCTGTCCTGAAGTTTGTCACTTCTACTCTTTTTGCTAGAGCTTTTAAGGCTAAACTGCAACATATTGTCCAACTTGTCATCATGAATGTCATGTGTTCTGTTCGACTCTTTTCCAGGGAGGTATCAATGCGGCGTTGGGTCACATGGAAGATGATAATTGGAAGTGGCACATGTACGACACGGTGAAGGGCTCTGATTGGCTCGGGGACCAGAATGCTATCCACTACATGACAGAAGAGGCACCTACTGTTGTTATTGAGGTAAGGGTTGTCTCTGCCAAATAGAATGTACACTGATGGAAATATTGTCAAACGGTGTTGTTAAAATAGAGGTTCTAGTATTCTACTGTACTACGAGAGGTGGCAATGAAGAGTAACCGTGGCAGAGGTGGTTTCATTTAAAAATTGCTTTTTTCAGCTTGAGAACTATGGCATGCCGTTCAGTCGCCTGGACAATGGCAAGATCTACCAGCGAGCGTTTGGTGGTCAGGCCCTCGACTATGGCAAGGGAGGACAGGCCCACAGGTGCTGCGCTGTGGCTGACAGGACAGGACACTCCATGTTACATACGCTCTATGGCAGGGTAAGTCTTCAATTCTAGACCCATTCACCCCCTTTTTGCTGCTTGAACTATTAGTCCATTCAAGATAGTGAAGGTGCAAAGGTAATGAAGGTTGCAATTTTCTGAAGAAATTGTTTTTTAAAATTTCATTCATGTTAGAGCTAGATTTGTCATGATTCAAAGTCAATGAGATTCTTTTACAAAGAAATTCCAACTTTTTCTATTCCAGTCGCTCGCCTATGACTGTAAATACTTCATCGAATACTTCGCCATGGATCTGATCATGGAAGACGGAGAATGTCGTGGTGTCACGGCCGTTTGTCTCGAGGACGGTTCCATCCATAGGTTTAGGTGTAAGAATACCGTTCTCGCAACTGGGTGAGTAGAATTGGGGACAACCACCTCAACATTATGCCAACTGCACCAATCATATAGATGTGCCTTTTCATTCAAGTCCACTTGTGCGATAATCTGATTGCCTCTGTTTCAGTGGATATGGCCGGGCCTACTTCTCCTGCACAGCTGCCCACACTTGCACTGGTGACGGCACAGCCATGGTCTCCCGTGCTGGCCTTGCAAACGAAGACATGGAATTCGTGCAGTTCCACCCAACTGGTATGTTTAAACTTGAATATGGTGTAGCAGTTGAAAGTAGTACATTTCAATCATACAGTGCTAGATCCCATCCTCCTATGTCATGTTAGCAGTAATCAGTGGTGATTTCCACAATGTCTGGCAGCAGGGGTAGACAAGGTCAGTATTGACAACTTGAGATTCATTATAGTTTAATCTCAAACATATTCTATAAACAACACAATACCTGACTTGCAGGTATCTATGGTGCTGGTTGTCTGATCACCGAGGGATGCCGTGGTGAGGGTGGTTACCTCATCAACAGTGAGGGTGAGCGATTCATGGAGCGTTACGCGCCCACCGCTAAGGATCTCGCCTCCAGAGATGTCGTCTCGCGGTCAATGACCATGGAGATCAGGGAGGGAAGGTAAGATGCTCGAGACTTTATGACAAAAACATGCAAGGAATCCCTTTCGTAAGACCTTTTATCTGGCTGTGAAAGGTTCATTTCAAAACCATTTCAGGTCAACACCTACCTGCTGCCGTGCTGGAGGTTTCAGACTGGGTATATCTTTCCATGTGTGTGGATTTTGTGATTTTGTGCCTTTCCTAAATTGAAGGATTCAAATGAATCTTTCTAACTTTCAGGGGTGTTGGCCCAGAAAAGGATCATGTCTTCCTGAAGCTCTCCCATCTCCCCCCAGAGCAACTGAAGATGCGTCTCCCTGGCATCATGGAGACAGCCCACATCTTTGCTGGTGTCGACGTCATGCGGGACCCGGTCCCTGTCATCCCGACGGTCCATTATAACATGGGAGGTGTGCCAACCAACTACAAGGGCCAAGTCATCCAGTATGACGCTAATAAGGGTGGAGATTACATCATCCCTGGTCTGTACGCTGCTGGTGAGGCTGCTTGTGCCTCGGTCCACGGCGCCAACCGATTAGGCGCCAACTCTCTGCTGGATCTTGTAGTGTTCGGCCGCGCCTGTGCCAACACCATCGCAGAGGAGAACACCCCTGGGGAAAAACAACCTGAATTTAAATCAGTAAGTAAAATAATGATCAGCAGATCATGTGTGCTTTTACTTTAAGGTCTCCTGTGGGATACCGTGGCGTCTGTCATCCATCAGCAGAGCACGTTATGTAACCGCTGGTGCTGGATGGCTGAAACTTGGCATGATGACCCCGAATACTTGCTTCAGTTTCCCTTACCTGTTGTTCCTTCCAGAATGCTGGAGAGCAGTCAGTCGCCAACCTCGATAAGATCCGCCACAACCCGGGTGACATCCCAACAGCTGATCTAAGGACGAAACTCCAGAAGACCATGCAGAATAAGGCGGCTGTATTCCGTACCGGACAGACCCTGGCCGAGGGTGTGAAGGGAGTCCAGGAAGTTGTAGATGAATTTGACAACGTCAAGGTATGTTTACTTAATTATTCTCTTGGGTAAGTTTAGACGAGAGTCTTATGATGCTGACACACACATCACTGTCTGAATGGGTTACAGAAAATGAATATCGAGGACACAAGACCACTTTCTTGCCTGCCCTTTGACTGTATAGACTGTGACTGCTGCAGCCAAAACCTCTTTTTACATTGAACACACTGATGCCGTGACTGAATCCGAGATCTTGATTGCAAAAGTTTGTGTTGTGTTTTCCAGGTGACCGACAAGGGCATGATCTGGAACACCGACTTGATCGAGACTCTGGAGCTGCAGAATCTGATAGTAAACTCGGCCCAGACCATCGTCTCCGCCGAGGCCAGGAAGGAGAGCCGGGGTGCTCACTCAAGAGAAGATTTCAAGGTAAGAAGGTCTCCTGAGTGATCTCATTTTTATACAGATGAGGAAAAATTTAGCTTGACCAATACCTTTGACCAGGCGCACTTCCCTGTGCATTGTCATGTGTATTGAACTGTGATGTGTATTGCACTGTGATGTGTATTGCACTGGGATGTGTATTGCACTGGGATGTGTATTGCACTGTGATGTGTATTGCACTGTGATGTGTATTGCACTGTGATGCATGTGGAGCATGTACAAGTATTCCACATGCATTACATCTGTTATGATTTCTCTGCTGTTGTGTGTATTATTGTAGCTTGTCTCGTGTACTCTCTACACTTCTTGAGTCTTTTGACTTAAACTATTTGCTCTTGTTGCAGACGCGACTAGATGAGTATGATTACAGCAAGCCAGTAGCAGGTCAGACCAAGAAACCTTTTGAACAACACTGGAGGAAACACACCATGTCTGGTATGGACTGTGAAACTGGAAAGGTAAGAAACACTCATCTTTTACGTCAGGTTACTACAAAACTGTTGGCTTGGCCGTCTTATCACAACAGATACTGATTCAGTCAGCCAGATCCAGTGCTATTCTCACACATTTAAATTGTTATGATTGATGAAGTGGTCCAAACAGCCGCCTTCAGTTTTCGATATCTGTTTTCACTTCAGGTAACCCTGGACTACAGGCCTGTGATCGACAAAACTCTCGATGAAAAAGTCTGTGCCACCGTTCCACCAGCTGTCAGATCGTATTAAAAATAACAACACTTAGAGATCGAATTAATTTCATAGACTTTCATATCAAACAGTGGTTACCATGGAAATTGTACATTTTGTCATTGCCATGGGTGATGTACTTAATGTTGCTATGGAAACGATGTTTATGGAGCATATTCGCTGCTTTAGTCATGTGATACTAAGTCGAATCTGTATCGCTGGGTCATTTTGCATCAAATGATCTCAACATCTGATGTCAAGGAGTTCAGCCTTCGCATGATAGACTTTCACACTGACAAGGTTGTTTGCGTGATATGATCTTGAAATCCTTGTCGTGGTGTTGGTATTGTGAGCACACCATGTCATGTTGGTGTAAATCCTATATTTCAACCATTGTATTACATCGGTAGAATCACCTATAGACCTACTTCATTAACAAAAAATACCTAAAGTTAATTTTGGAATTACTTGTCATAAAATGTAAATCTTTCGATAAGGCAGTGTTCCTTTGTACGCTTTTGCTTTTGATTAGCTCGTTGGAGTAATTAATTAATCAAAGAATTATGTTGAAATACGACTCCTTTGTATAAGTAATGCAAATAGTGTATGTTATTCAAGTTTCAGATGTTTATAAAACCTCAGATTGGTTTCTTCGAAGACTAGGATAATGATCTTTCCCAATCCCAACCCCCAGTGAAAATTCTATACCAAGCACCAAATACTATTGTTTGTTAGGTTTTAGCTCCTTATAGAGGACTTCATTGTCGTTTGTCTAGTTAAATACCTCTCTATTACGGACACTCTTGGGATTTGATAATGCTATCCAGAATTCTGAGGGGTCCTGATTACTGAGCTCAAATTGAATGGAACCAACCAGTGTGGTAGGAGATTTAGTATCCTCAGTAGAGCGGGTGTCCTAGAGAGGTGTCAACTAAGGGAGGTTCCATTATAATTTATTTATTTCATGCCATCTCATGCATTTGTATGTAAATAGTAAACATTGTGTGTCATCTTAACTAAGATCGTGAAGTGTGTACATCTTGCTCAGTGCTATGTAGACATTCTGGGTTCTATTCTGGTGGGAGCACCTTACATGTGTGTGTGTGTGTGACTTAATACCCAAAATAATCAGTGGAAAAACTAATGATGACCAATAATAGAATAAAGTGGCTCGGCCATGTTGCACCGTGTTAGTTAAACGATGATTTGATTGTTGTATATTAAAATGCATTGTTATACGACGTGTTGTGGCATGGGCCATGATGGTGACTTGATAATGATGAACTATTGATCGATGCTGGCTTTCTAAGTGAGCCTTGCTATATATTTCTAAGAATTAAACCCAGACATGAGCTGGTCAGTATGCGTCAGATTCGGTCATTATAATTTCTTGTGAGACATTCAGAGGCATGTCATAATCTCTTGAGCTAATCTCTTGCTGTATTAGGATTAGCTTATGTAGTGCTTTATGGTAGCTAATGGAACTACACATTTATGTGCCGATTGTTTGTTGCATTGCTATATCTGTACATTTTAAATGTGTAATAAAATATTACCACCAAATATCTGTGTTCAACTTCTAATTGCAATTACAATCGGATGATCTAACACAGTGAAATGGGATAACCTCGACCAAGCCGAGGCCATTGACTGCCCCATCGCCTTTCCCAACACGGTCGTAAGAAAGACGAGATAGTTGGAACCCTACCGCACCGGCCCTGGCTACTCCACTGTCTTGCTGCCCCATCGTCTTACCAATATGGTGAGGGGGAGAGACAGTCACAACCAGGCCGAATCACATGTCCTTCCTAACTGTCCTTAATTCACGGGAACAAGAAGCAAACGGTTATTTTTCAAATTTTATTACCATATTTGGACATTTCCAAATGTTCAGACATAACAGATTGGCAGACGCCACAGCAGACATGACAACAAAGCATTCAACAAGACTAGATTGAAGATAATAACTATCACATGACATCACAAAGTAATCGTTGAATATCTGACAATGTAATACCCAAGTGACAGAGACATGATGTCAATATTATCAGAGTCTGGATGCAAACCCAAGTGAAAATCAATACAGCATGTTGGGATACCGACGCCCCATTGAACTAGAGAGACCACCCGGTGCACAACGCTTCCAGAAGCATAGGATCTTTGTTACTTGGCTTTAATAGACACGTTTTTTCTAACATTCATCAATTTTCGGCATATTTGGAGAAAACTCCACAACTCAAAACACCAATAATGCCTTAATCAGTTCTACGAAACAACAGATTCTAAACTACCAATCGGCCCGATGACCTGGACTAAAGTTGGCATTGAAAGGACTTAGAAAACACATGTCTAGGTCTTATATTTACCTCATTTCACCTTGAAATGCCGGACATTACGTCCAAAAAATCATAAATGCACAAACCAACATCGCCATACAACACGTTCAACAAAACCAATCTATCTATATAGATGGAGCCACACATAAGAAACACTTTCAATGCATTTCGTCCGAAGAAGAACCCATAGAAATGTACACTGTCTACATTCAATGGTACATACCGGTAACTCCTGGTTTTACGCAGGGTGACATATATCATAATATATTGGAGTAACCAACCATTCCATGGTTACCACAAAGTTACTATGGAAAAAACAATGTATAATTTAAATATTGGACTAATTACTTACAACCTTTAATTACATATGATATATAATCAGTATTTATAATTATTTACAGTATACTTAGATTTAATAAGTTCTTCAGATTGCTGATGACAGGGACTATGTTCATTTCATTTCAAACCCAAACCAGTTGCCATGGAGATGGCATTAGTAGGCAAAAAGCTTAAAGTGGTTGCCAAGAAATTGAATGCCTAAAATTGAAATATTATTCAACATCGAGTACCATTATACATGTAATAGCTTCTCTTTGGAATGAAAAGTTGGAATATGTGTCTTGAGACACAGAGCTGTATATACATATACATTAAACATGTTGATACTGTGTCCACTTAATTACACGAGCTCCTTTAATCCAGCGAACACAGCATCAAGAGAATAAACCATATATACACCTATTTATATATAACTACAATTTACATATATAATGATTGTAACAATTATTTCTGATCAACACGACCTTTAACCGCCGAGGCCAGAAAGCCAATCAAATTACTTCACAAACGAATGACAAATAACTTCACAAACGAATGATTAAGAAGAAGATGAAGCACATCACCAAAACATTCACTGTCTATATCGTCTCGGTCGTATAAACATTTGTTGTTAAATGACACATAACATCACAGCACAAAGGATGGGAATACTCCAATAATCATTTGTCACCAATTCACAATTTGATGATAGCAAGACATCCTTGTCCCCAGGTCTGATCACCTATCACCTGGGTAAAGGTTGACACAACAACAGCATACTATTGCAGAGGACATTGAATCCATTCCTCGCTCCAAATTCTTGGTCAATCACGACTCACTTGAAATCTCTTTGGAAAGTTTATAACACTCCTCCCTGAAATGTGAGCAGATAAGGAATATGAATAGGACCAGAGAAAATAACCAGTCCTTTTAACACCTTCAGCACCAAACCACGTAGATCTACGTGGCCAAATCCCCCTCCCCTTTGAGCTGGTTATCGGATTCTCATGGACTTCATGAAAGAACTACGCCATCGCCATCTTCAGGGCAAGGTCGGAATTGAAAATACCGTTTGGTCTGTCCAGTTCCTTCCTTGCCCTGAAGATGGCGATGGCGTAGTTCAAAACTAAATGACTTCATGAAAGAACTACGCCATCGCCATCTTCAGGGCAAGGTAGGAACTAAAAAGACCTTTCTTATCTTTTCAGTTCCTGCTTTGCCCTTAAGATGGCGATGGCGTAGTTCTTTTATGAAGTCCACGGGACTCCGATAACCAGCTCAAAGGGGAGGGGGATTTGGGCCACGTCGATCTACGTGGTTCGGCGCTGAAGGTGTTAAGAACTGACAATTATTCAATTCAAATCAACAGCACAATTACTTAAGTCAATTACACTACATCAAAACATAATGTTCCACTTTGGCCAAACTGACAGACACATAGCTTTCACACTGACCTAATCTTGATAATCATCGAAGTTCTCCCCCTTCACAACCTCTGACTGATGGTAGCGCCCTCTCTCTGCAAAGTCCTCATTATCCTCGGTCAGCTGCGCAGCCATCGTCTCCATGGCTGGCGTATTCCTCGTGACGACGATCTGCTCAGGTGGTGGTGGGCCGCGTCGGCAGCAGTTCTGTATACCGTTTTTCACCCAGAGATACAAGTTAAAATCGGCGATTCCTGGAAATACTCCTGGATTCGTTTGTCCGATATAGATATAAATAATGATAGCGACAGCTACGTTTATCAAAGCGTAGATCCACTGTATGGCAAACATGATGATCACACACGCTACAACCTGCAAGCAAAGACAGATTAAGTGAGTTGCACGAGGACAAAAACTGTCTCAATCAAACAATATGAAGAAATGGGTAGTTCTGTTCTGTTGGCTACAACATCTGATCAACTAAGTTGTGAAACATTACAAAACTAATGGTACCATTTGAAAACCTACTGACATGACCATTCATTGGAAAGCTCTTGTTGAGACCTTTCTAATGGTACAATTAGTCAACCTATTGAAGCTTACCCCGACTAGAGATAACCATCGATTACAGAATATAGAGTAACATGACCGTGGCTGGCGTAATATTTCTACATTTACTGGCTTCTTGTTAACCTCGGCACCTGAAAGTGGAAGAGAAGACTTACTCTCTCAGTGACTGCCGAGGCCAAAGTCGCCGGCATTTCTCTATTCTAAACATGATCACAGTTCGTAGCAGCAAAAAAAGCTTGTTTGCGTTGCAATTTAAGAATTCATTACACAGAGAAGATCATGGACAGCAAAGTACCAGGCTTCTGCCACGAAACAATGAAAGTTCACTAAACCCTTCTCATGCAGAAATAACTTTGAAAACAAAACATACAGAAAATTCCATAGAAAAATACACAAAGCCAGTGAAAAACCCCAAGGAGTTGAGATGTAGATGGTCTTGGTACACAGGTGTCATCCTAACACTGTGAAGCCCTCTGCTGGCAGACATGCTTCGCCAACAAAGAAAGAGCACTGAGAGACTTTTAAAGATAAAAAGACATAAAGATTTTGAAAACATTAACCACAACACAACACAGCCTGCCATGCTAATCTGGTCGGGCAGTTACTGTTACCTTCGGGTTTGGTTCCCTCCCCTATCAGCTGTTGTGTGTCGGCCCCCTCTTCCAACTTACTCTCCTGAGATGCCGTCTTGTCAAAAGTGGCTTCGCCCTGATCAGACTCAACACTCTCATGTCTTACTGGCACCCGTGGCGTATGCGGATTAACCCGCTCAGGGAACAACTTATCCAAATCGTTCTTATCTTTTGTGTCTGCGTTTACGGCACCGTAAGTTAAATTCCCACCATTTTGCACCAGTTTTGACTCTGACCCGCTCCGATCTAAACTTGAGTAGCCATTTTGGCTATAGCGGGCATCTCGTTGTTTTTGGTGGTCGAAGCTCATAGCCAATGAGAAGTAGGCGTAGTTCACAGCCGCGTACGTTAACATGAATGGCATCGTTACGATCGGGCCGAGCGTGTTCACTTCGCCGATAAAGATAAAGAGAAGCGATATCAACGTGATGACGAGAAGTGCGAAGATCGGTACTTTATTGGCACCACGCTGGAAAAGAATAGACTTTAGTTACAAGAGAAACTAGGTCAAAATGTGCTCTCAAATTTGATTTGTTAATATTCGTACAGTTGTCTTGTTACTAGTGTATTGTTTACTTTCAAGCCAAAAACTATCATTCAAGTAACAAGTTCAAGGTTATACTTTCAGACGGCAAATCAGTTTCTGTTATATTCCAATCTTTGAAGATATTTTTCGCAAAAAAAGGCAATAACGGATACATGATATGGTGTCAAATGACCATCACCCCTAAAAATTGAGGACAGAGTCGGAACAGTAGGAATAAACAAGGCATGTAAATGGAAGAAGATGGATTTAGATCAGCCTGACCGTAATCATGCTCAATCCACTGCTCATGTTGAAATCCTTATTCCCTCAGGTTGGCATACAGCAGAGGAATACAGACTATTCTATTTTGTCCCAGTCCAACCTAAACCTTACCAGTGAGCTTCACCAGATCCTAAACATACTCTAACCATGGACTTGATGATACAATGATTCAATCAAAACAAAGTAAATACTTATTAAGTAATCAACACCTAAACCACCCATGCGAGACGCATTGCAGTCCACCCTTGCAAGGTTGGCGCATATAGCTTGAAACTGGGCTCAAGGCGGCCGTCTGTGATGCTAGCGCGTGCATGAGCTAATCGGCAGAGCAATTACAAGTTTTGATCAACTTATTTGCAGAGCAATGACTGATACTAGCATCGTAGGTGATCATCACATGAATGGATGGTAGGACACTGGCTACAAACAAAGACAACGTAAACATTATAATAAAGTACATTGATTATCAACAGCATAGAAAACAAGGGTGGCAAATCTAAAGCTATGGCGTACAGTGACAACTCATCCAGGTAGTCTTCTAATGCATTGTGGAATGCACTACCTGATGCACTACATGAAGACCTCTTCCTATGGTGCTCAAGTGGTGAGTGTTAGGCTAACTATACTCAGTCTGGAAAAGGGTGGTCTTTGAGGTATGATTCTTGAAAACCTTGATGCTGTTATTGCACTCTCACTGACAAAATGAAAGGTGTCACTAGTCTATATAACACGTATCACCTAGTCGGTGTTACTAGTCAATATAACACACATCACCAAGTCGGTGTTACTAGTCAATATAACACGCATCACCTAGTCGGTGTTACTAGTCAATATAACACGCATCACCAAGTCGGTGTTACTAGTCAATATAACACGCATCACCAAGTCGGTGTTGCTAGTCTATATAACACGCATCATCAAGTCCAGGGTCAGCGTATCTTTTCGGCCAATGTCAGGAAATATGTCATGCAACGAACATGCATTATTAGGGGAGGATAACTCAACCAAAAGACGCAATGAAATTAGATGAAGTAACTGAACAAAAAAGGTTACTCAATGGGTCTAACCCTTAGATTTAAAGTTGTGCCTTGTATTTAAATGTTTTTTACTTTCAGACTAATTTGTTCACTTAAAAGGTTTTCGTTGGTGAGCGCTCAGTTTCAGGGGTACCCACAATACATGTACCATAGAATAGTCTATAGGTGTCAGCAACAAAACAAACTGTAGTCAGGTAGAGACAGGGGTCAAGTACCAAGTTTAGAGATCAAGTTGAACAAAATAGAACCAAAATGACTTGAAATGAAAATAAACAAAAGATCCAAATTTCAAAAGTCAGACTCAAAATAATGAAATTAATGAACAAAACTAATGAAATTAATAATAAATGGGAAAAATAATTTTTATTCACGATAGTCTTACCCCCTCCCCTAAAATGTTTAGCTGTTTTATCACATGTGATTTGCCGAGGGCCTGAAGGACGCGGGGCGATCCCGTGAGTTGGCCGAGTGCGGCGGACAACGATGACACATACAGACCTGCTAACCAGAGGGCGCCAAATACAGCAACCTGGAGGAATCGACGGACACACAGAGGGTTAATGGAAAGGTGAATTGACAATGACTGGGTTAATGGAGATTGGCAAATTGTAAACACATCGAAGGGATGGATGATACACGATGGCTGGAGTGTGGTTGTGAACTTGGGACGAGGTTAACTGACACGTGTGGGAAACAGACAGTACATGAAAGGGGTTAATGGGGCCAAGGAGCGACAGGGACATGCACAAACACATATTGCCATGGTTACCAGGGGTAATCCACACAACAAGGTACTGCTCCACCTATCTGTTGTTTTACACTTTCGCTGCAGAACAAAGGTGTGAGTAGCCCTAAGGTCTGACATAATACGCAATTTTGAACAGTGCAAAGAAAGGGTTAAAGCAAACAATTAGCTAAATATGTATAAATCACATTATTAGTATTGATTGGAAAGAAATGGTTAGTGCAGATGTGGTCAGCAGCAAAAAACCCCAAAGGCTCCTGATGATTTTGATACCAAATTCAACAAGTTGGTCAACTGACAGCAACGAAAGTGGAGTTTTTGCTGCGTCACACAAAGTGACGACAAGGACAACGAACAAACTGATAATTACCCACAGTGCATCTGGAAGTTAGGAGAACAGGTAACAACGATTACACACAGCGGGATATAAACAGTGCATAACATCATCTGGCCGAAAAGCTCATGCCAACGCATCGCAACATGAACTGAGTGAAAAGCACATATTTACAAAATAAACACGCAGCTATGGAAACAGAGACAGCATGCCACGCACAACAGTTGGAGCGTCGATTTAGCAATCTGGAGGATCGAGGAACATATTCTCACAAAAGAAAAAACTTTGTCTTTTCAAGAATTTTTTCGAACAAAAAGTACCAGAGAATCTGAGAAAGTTTTACAAAGCTCACGTGCTCTCAAATGTTCTCTGGTCTACTCAATGAGAGTCAGGTGAATAGTGTTGATGTTATGTTGACCATAGGCACCATCATTTTGGCTACAACTGTCAGCTAGATCGTGACTTTCTCCCCGTTATCGGTAGAAACCGATCCTAATCCTCCAGAAGACATAAATCTTCACCTCCAGAAAAAAATATCCACCATCTTACCCCACGCCCCAAGAATTTAATAACAGGAATGACATTTTCATTTGCGATCGACTGTAGTATTCGTGGCGATCCGTAGAGGGCGCCCATGCATGAAGAAATGGAAGAAATGTAGAGGCCGGCGAGCCAGAGGACGCCCACTATAGCAACCTGAAAGTGGAGACAGTTGTGGTTAATTGCTACTGGAAGAATCATGTGTGAATGTCATGTCTCCAGCAGCCTCTAAAACTTTCCTAAATCTCACCTGTTCCAATCTCTGTCTCCTCTAAATATGACAGCCCCTGATTTTGAGAATCTTCAAACTGTCCAAGGACGACATGAAGCTGAGACACATATTGGCGCCTTATTTCTAATCACATGTTAGTTTTGTCCGAATTGCTTGGTAATTAGTCTGGTCAATTTTATCTCTCATCATAGTTGCCTTATTCATTCATGCCCTTCCCGAAAACACTGTGCTTTTTGCAAACATTCCACAAAGACAATGTGTTTGACCACCTGGCGCAGTGCTGTGAAGCATGCTGGGAGATTCTGACCAACAGATCAGGAAAATAAGGTAGATGAAGGACTGGGCATCTTAGCAGATTTGGGAAACCTAAGTCATAGCAAACTGTGGCAGCAGCCGTTTGAAAATCTGTCAAGAAATCGATCAAGTGAATTATAGGCATAATGATAAGTTGGCCAGACATACCAGTGTATTTTACACACCAATGTCTACATAAAAGCACAGGCAATGCACTCAAGTGCATATGCAACAGTGCATTTGTGCACATCTCATCCAGGTTAAGCAGACGGTCCAATACCTTTTCTGCGCTCACATGTACATCGATGCACAGAAGACACTGCTCAAGTAGAAATGAACCGGAAGAATATTTCTACCGTCTGCTCCCCAGCTGTCACCACGGTGACTTCACGACAAACCCAGCATATCTATGTTATCAGCATCAATAAATGCATTACCCTCATATGTATTTATACATAAATTGATATCATCTAACTAAAGGCCAATGCCACTTGTGCTAGTAGCTCAGCTTAATTAAAAAAATACAGCAGTAGTGCTGTTATTTGCTGAAACTCGATGTTTAAGTACAGCAGAACCTCTCTAATAAGGACATCCTTGGAACTGACAACTGCTGTCCTGATAGAGAGGTGTGCTGATTAGAGAGGTCAAATTGATATCAGGATAGAGGATGGGGATGACAACTCTGCATTCATGTCTAGGAAACTTCCCTAAATCATGTAGCTGTACAGCGACTAACTCTCTTGATTTCATTTCTTGAGGACACACTAGACTCCTGCACCACACGGCACTCAACCAAGCACAGAATCAATGTTACGTACCTTTTCGGTTATCATGTAATCCGTCTGCAGGTTGACTCGTTCACAGGTGGCGCCAAGAACGACCGCAAAAGCTAGATAAAGGAATGTGCTGAAAGAAACATCACCAAGGTAACATTATTAGTTTGTCTTGGATGTTGTACAGGGTGCCTCAGAAGGACAGCTTTCACTTTTTGCATGGTTGACAAGTGGGCGCTTTGTGTAACAGGCAAAACAAGACTGCCTTGTCGGATTTCTGGCCCTGGCATAGGCAAGGGTAGACAGAATATTGGTTTCATGTCTCAGTCAAAATAAAGCCTCATTTGTCTTCCCATGCTTACCTCACCCCCACTGCGGAGAGCGTCCCGACGGGAATACTCTTGTGTGGCGCGTCTAGGTCACCGCTCATGTTGATGCCGGCAAACACACCGGTAGCTGTTGGGAAAAATACGCCGAAGACGGTGAAGAATGATTCTCCTTTCGTGTAACTCGGTGCGGTGTTGTTCTGAAGATTCTCCAAGCTGTAGCCAGTCACGCCGAGTTCTGAAAACAGAGGTGGCCATACTGATGTGTTTGTTTCAACTGCTGCAGATAGAGGTTGGCAACAATCTAAGCTCAGAAAGTAAATCATTAGCTCGGCTTTTACATGGCCATGCTGATCAGGTAATGAAATGGAAGCCAATGCAAAGTATGAGTGCTAATGTAAGACTGGGTTCCAAACCGAGGTGGTTGTGTTGTGAAGACATCTAAACTGAGTCTAAATCTCTGTCTACCACATTGACAGCTCCACCTACCCACTTCTGTATGAACGAATGATCCCGTCACAAAGTCGAGGACCGCCACAGCGAGGATAACCAGCAGTACAAGCTGCAGACGTATGACCCACTTGACACCAGCGACGTTGATACCTGGCAGAAAGAAAACAAAGAGGCTGTGAGGCTTTGCACATCTTACGAATTATGAACGAGTTCCGAAGTAAACCACGTTCCATTTCAGTCAACTGTGTCAACTGAGTTCTGTATTTGAAGGTGATGACCAAGCATTCTAATGCCAAGTTCGACGCAAAGAGTTCAACATTTGTAATATCTAAGACACTTGAAAGAAGTTTCCCTTAAAGAAGACTGCTGAATAGGAGAGTACCCACCTAAGAGTAGCATAACCACCCCCACGGCAATACCTCGTGAGATCCATTCATTGTTCTGATGCATCAGCGCTGATATACTCTCGCCAAAACCCATCACGTACAGTGAACAAGCCACAGCCTGAAATACACAAGGGCCACAGTATTAGGACTAAAGACATCCTGTGTTTTATATTAACTCATTCTGAAGACTTTGAATAGTGTTGTGACGACTTTGTATCAACATCACGGTAGTCATAACAAAATGACAGATCTCGTATCCTGTTCCACCTGCCCATGAATCATGACGGAGCAGAGTGCCCTTCTGGTTCCCATGACAACTTACCTGTCCAAAGCAATAAAGAACACCGACGGTGGTTCCAATTCGGGCTCCGAGCACATGTGACAAGAGAAAGTAGACGCCTCCACTCTCCATTTTACATCGCTCGCACACGCCGATCGCACTAAGTACAGATATCAACGCGACAAAGATCGTCATGAGTATGATCAAGATGGCAAGAGGGATGCCTGCGAGGCCCTGGAAAACAACATCAGAGTAAAGTCAGATTTAAGCTTTGTTTCTTCTTTGTGTTCGACTGGTCAAACAAGAGGGGCAGTGTGAGACAAATTAGGAAAAAGAAGCGAAAGTTTTTAGGTTATACGTACGACCATCCATCCTGTCCGCAAGAAGATCACCACACCAAATATGTTGATCATGCACGATGTGAAGACACCGTCCCACGTCCCAAACAGCACCGGCTCCCGGATGAAGAAGTTGGACTGATACCATGGCTTACTTGTGTAGCTCTGGAACGAGAAACGGAATGAGGTTAGGTCATTCTAGGTTCAGGGCTGGGAGTTGATTGGACTGGATATGAGTACGCAGATCTTGTCCTGCAAGGTTTTGAGATCACTACGTCACTTTCTTTGTGAATCCCGATAGTAGGGACACAAATGCATGAGTAAGTACGGTGAAGTGTTTTGCTCAGGACAGAGACATTCCACTCTAGCAATGGTCCTTTTAAGAGTTGAACCCGCAACCCCATGAGGCTGACGTTCAAACCAACCAGTCCACTATACCCCGACCAATGCGGCAATGGGTTTGTTCATACACTTCAGCTTCGGGCAAGGACAGCTAAAACGATAAAGCGACACCCACTCAGAACACCATTGCCTCGGGGAAATCTTCACCTGTTCAATGAAAGCACAGTTCAATATCAACTTCTGATTCAACTGAGCCTCTCAAACACGGCTTTGTTGACTTAGTGGGAATGTCAGCGCACATTGATATGTGATCAATAAGTGAGAATTGAGATTGGGACGGCTTTATACAGAATACTGATGTCAAAAGGGAAATCATCAACAGTTGGTAGTCACAGCTCTTCATGCCAGCAGCTACATGTATAGCCTTTCTTACTGCACTTGGTATAGAATGAATATGTAGTTTAGTTCATCTACATGTACATGCGGCTATCACTCCCTCGGCTCATTCACACAGTCACAGGTGATAATGGAGAATATCATTCTGACCAAGCGTGTGGCAACATCTGGGTCCATTGATTCAAAGAGGGAAGGGCGACGACTTGAAAACTCTGCTGTACACAGTGACAGACGGAAAATTCTATTATATTCGACTCGGAGGGCGGTGGATATCAATGACTGACATCAATCTGTGAGTCGTTGAATTCTCACAAAATAAGACGTCACCGTCAAAGATTATTGAACATTATTCGCATATTGACATTCTAAAAGAGTTCAGGTTGTGTTTGTGTCCCCTCCAAACAGACAAGAGACAACTGACCAGCAATGCCAGCTGTCACATTACGAGACTGATAATTCAGATAACGACATGAATGATACATGTCTGATAGCACCAACGAACATCGAATACACCTGGTACTAGGTAGGCCTGAGTTATGAATGATGCAGGCCTCATTAGGCTAGACGGAGGGAACTCACACCCGCCCTCAACCTCCCCCTCAATGCAACACAATTTGCAATAAAACACCAATTCTTTTACATTACAATAACAACATATATGCAAATCTCAAAATGATGCAACAATGATGCACTATCCAACAATCGAGGGCATGAAAATATAGCACCATATGTTTGAATAGAACGTCAACAATCTGACTCACCTTATCTTGCGAGTAGAGCTCGTTGACGTTTTCCTCCCCCTCTTGATAACCGCTATGGTCGTCATGGTAATCTTTCGGCGCCGCTGCACTCTCGGTCTCCTTCTGCTGTTGGCGGCTCAGGCCAAACCGGCTCCAATCCGGTTCTTGCCGCCCCTTGCCCATCAAACCCCTACTCTCCGAATCATCGTCTGCCATCTTGAGTCTCCTTTCTCAATGCTAACGCTGGTCGCAAGCTAGTGGCACGCTGTTCTGTTAGACCATCGCTGGTATCTTCGTTAATAGCTTCCAATGGATCGCGACCGCTAGTTGCAGGCATAAGATGGTTTCTATGGCGATTGACTTGTGCTGGCTGTAGCGTTTATGTATTCCGTAGCCTTCAAAATGTCATAGCATAATAGCACAATCATAAATCATGATGATATCCTTCTTAATCCCAAAGGAAAGTAAGCGGAGGTTTGCAAAAGATGTTTGATTTCTCGATAACAATTCAGACCATGATGATTCATGCAATTTTCCTGATTATTTTTGCAATCTAACAAAGCATTTTGATATCCAAGGTTACATAAACACTAGACGTTTTGAAATCCTTGGAAAGATCACAGTTTGCATTGACAGAATGGTTCACGACTCAAGAGATATGTGATTTTCTTTCGGTGTTTTGAATATAATGTACCTGATGATATGACAACCCTGAGATCAATCGCAAGCAGACGATACGTAAATCTCAATATTTTGAACGGATGAGATGAGTCGGTTGGTGATCACAGATCTATAGCCTCATGAGATTTCAAACTACACAAAATTGTTTAATGTTTGTAGAGGTATATTATTCCAGCAGGTTGTTCCTTACTTGTGTTGCCTTGAGCCTCTGAAAGACAGTTAAAGCAAGTTTATTTGAAATGAAGAAATACAAAATGGATGATCTAACTTTGAGAGAAACTTTAACTATTGTACCTTTTTAGTATTTAGCTGGGAAAACACTAAAAATGTCAGGTACACTATATAAAGCCTTTACTGCTGACCACAACAAGCTAGAAGGGTGGTAAGTGCTACACTTGCTACGAGTACGATCCTTCAATGCCTTGATTTGGATGAAGAACGATATACTTGAACTCTCAGTCTCCTTATGGACGTGACATCCCGCTGTATCAAATATGTTCCGATAACACTATTATCATACAAATACTCTGCTCACAGTATCTAAAATCTCACACCCATGAATTTTAAAAAACTCATCAGAATTTGAATCTGAAAGCACCCAACAGAAACCGACAAGGTTGTCGAATTAGGAGCACTAAACGGTACATACCACGCACGAACACTCCATAAAACCACTGCCGTATATCACTACATTATGTACATGTGACGGCACAGTACTTTCACACACGATATATCCACAGAGATCAATAATTTGCATGAATTTGCCCTTCGCTTACAGATGTTGCTTCGGGATGTGAAGATACAATATAGAGCAATCTATGACCGCGTCAACGAGGTACCAGCAGAGTGCAATTAAGACGGGTGTGATGTCAGCAGCACTTTTTTGTAACGGGATGCTATAAAATGATCAGCACAACTGATTCATGGGGATGTGGGTCATTTATGCTAATATTATGCAGGAGGTTTAGTGGAAGAAGAATGGGGAGACATTTGGGACACATCATGTCAGCAGTTGACATACATGTATCAGTACTACTGCCAAGGACTGACATACATCAAGATACATGCCATAGCTGTAGCTCAGCAGCAGGGGTGCAAATATCTATTGATGGCCTTGTTTGAAATCACTAGTTTTGAAGTCCAGTGGTGTGGTTTTTAACAATGGAAACAATGAGATGAAACAGTGGTGTTCCCTTGGAGAGTTGAACCCACAACCTGCTGACATGGCTGATTATGAGGTGGCTGTTCTACGCCACTAGGCCAGTCTCCTTCCAGAATGGGTTCAACAGGTAATATATGATTTGGGGTACACTAAGTTAAAGTAATGTGTATTATTCACATATTTTACTTTTAGAGCTTCAGGATGACATTTATACGATATCAAATGTTTACAGGATTGATTAATTGCAGGTGAACAACTTTATTGTTTATCGATGAAGATTATGATTGAGTCAGGTTGTTAGTACAATTCAAACTGACAGCTGTTCAGATCACGGTGGTGAATCTTTACAGTCTGCAGATCAGATTTGATGGTAAAGATCAGATGCTGATGCAGATGCAGATGCAGATGCTGCCTATGTTTTCTCATCACGTGCCAGTAGTATAGGAAGGTTCATCCTGGAGCAGTCTGTGTTCAGTCAAAAAAGTTCAGGAAAATTCAAGTCATTTCAACGCAGTCATACTGCTCATGCCCCTTAGGCTGATAAGAACTGTGGCAGTTTTGGGAAACACGCCTCACCAACAGGGACGTTAATCTCACTGCAGGAAGATTGTGGGTTTATTCAGGGTAGCCATAGGTTGGTCATAACTGCTAGGTGAAAGGCCTTGAAGTTCAGTATGCCGACTGATGTGATGTCAACAATGGCGACGTCCCCATATCAATGACGTCATTGAGTCGTCATGCAACTCGTCCTCCATCATTTACATAAACCGTGTCCAATTCATTGTCATTGTCTGTCATTGACATCGCATGGGGGGGGGGGGGTGACATGATAGAGTCATAAAAGATGATGATGCATTGATGGCTTGATGCAGCACCCCCACAGCATCAGCATGCAACAAAGGAGCCTGACTGGTTAGGATTGGGGTACAAGGGATAAATAGGGTCAGATCAGGCCAGGGCTTTGACCTGTATTTGACTCTACTCCAACCCATGTGAGCTGCATGCTGTCATGCATTTGCCAGTCCAATGCATGAATGTAGTGCAGTGGAACTGAAAGTTGGCATCCAATCATCGCTGCAAACTCGGCTTTCACAAAGCCAACATAACTATGGATGATCACATTTCTAAACAATGAATCAACAATCACAACACAATAGAATTGGTGAATAAACAAACCTGCCAAAATGAACAAATGCAAATCCAGTGGCTCTTGTCAGATCAAGCGGATAATTACCACCACTCTATCAATTAAGGCAACAGCCAATGAGAGGCTTTCTTACAAAATCAATTACCACGTTGCAACTTGGTCACTTATAAAAGTCGGAACGAAAACTGGAACGCAAATCCATGGTTCTTCACTACAGGGTGGTTCTGCAAATGTTAAAGGGACAATATAGGCAGCAGCTAGGCAGGCAAGATAAGGTTACACAAAGCCGCTAATAGGGGTCTCTCACATGCCACAGTAGGTCAAAATGATTCACGCTTGTACGAGGATTATACTTAGTGGTGAATCTGACATTACCCAGTGCCCTTACTCAGCCTGCGCATAATAGCCACCTGAAGATGGCCAAATTACCCCCTCTTTTATGTTAATTTACACAATCATGTTTTTGTGTGATATAAGCAATCAGGATAAAGCGTGACAAAGGAACAATCACGTTTTTTCGTGTTGGCCCCGACTGTTTAAGGTGTAACTAATATGGAGATAAGCTAGAATGTAACGAGTGGACTTTCCCTTTAAATATGAAAACGCGACTACGTTCCGCTTTTTTCGCAGTTTTAGGTAAGCCCAAAGCCTGAACGAATCACAACGTTTGTTAGAAACGACCTTCGGCAATTTGTTGGGTGGCGAGATTCTGTGAAGAATTTGGGTGAGAAACTTTCCCTTATATCTCATAATTAACCTGTCGGATTACTCAAATGTTAATTGCAGATTGTTAATATGATAATAAAGAATATGTATATGCAACATTATAATTTGTTAATTCCGTTGTTGCCCTCGTTTCCGCTTAGTTTTTGAAGCCGGTTTTGCCACATGAACCGGTTGTTCGGATCAGCTTGTTCAGGACAGGAAATGAGGAAGGAACTGTCCTGGCTGGAATTAGTGCAGTTGTGCATGTAAATGAAGCACTCACAACAACATTTGTACACACAACAACATTGAAGATAATTAATAGCATTCTGATTCTTTTTCTCCAGAATATTTCCTTCGACTACTCAGAATGAAGTCGTCCAAGACACCGCTATGGATCCTTCGGATGTCCAACGAGAAGCAGGATACGTTACTTAAACTTAGTATTTTGACTATCGCTTCCATTTTGTGTAAGTTGGTTCGACAGAGTTTCCCCAAAAGTACTTCTTGCTATCCCATGATCCCATGGAGGGGCAGTCGTGAAAGTTATCGTATTTGATTCATTGTTGCAGATGTCTTAAAAATTGTTTTGGAAGAAGATATCCTGTACAAGCTTTCTTGATGGGGCAGCCTATCCTGACTTGAGTTGGTGATGGAGATAAAATGATTTTATTTATAAGTGGGAAATGAAGTATGAATTTATGTAAAAGTTTGCGTGTCTCTTTACAGCGTTCTCTTGCCGCTTGTTTTCCGTCTTGAGGTTCGAGAGCGTCATCCACGAGTTTGATCCGTACTTCAACTACCGGACAACCCGCTTCCTGGCAGAGGAGGGATTCTATAAATTCCACAACTGGTTTGACGACCGAGCATGGTACCCTCTTGGGCGTATCATTGGGGGGACCATCTACCCAGGTAAGGATGATTCTGCAACAGGCAAGGCTTCATTGAACAATGGCCTTTGCAATGCAAGCTGATTGATGAATAAATTGTTCGTCTTCTCTCAATGTAGTTTCGTCTTTATCACTAGCATGACTTGCATAACAATCTCATCTTTCCCTCTCACAGGTTTGATGGTGACCTCTGCTGCCCTCTATCACACGCTGCAGTTCCTGAATATAACAATCGACATCCGTAATGTGTGTGTATTCTTGGCGCCCGCCTTCTCAAGTTTGACCACCATTATCACCTACCATCTGACTAAGGAACTCAAGGTGGGTAAATGTTCAGCTAGTTCAACCAAACATGACCCTTCTGTAATGTTTGTTTTCTTTATAACAGAATATGCAAATATGGCCTTCTCTGTCTTCATTCCAGGATGGTAGTGCAGGACTTGTTGCAGCGGCCATGATAGCAGTCGTCCCCGGCTATATCTCCCGTTCTGTCGCCGGCTCCTATGATAACGAGGGTATCGCCATCTTCTGTATGTTGTTCACCTACTACATGTGGATCAAGGCGGTAAAGACCGGCTCTCAGTTCTGGGCAGCGCTCTGTGCTCTGGCTTACTTTTACATGGTAAGTCGGGTTTCAGCAGGTTGTGGTGACAAGTTGGTTAAACTGTCGGTTTACCACTCAATAGGACCATGTTCAAATCTTGGAGAACGAAAGATTGTGTCTATTGTATCGTCAATTGAATTGCCAGCATGGATCTCAAGTGAATGATATTTCCTGCTCTTCACCCCACATTCTGTAACAGAACACATATCACTTAGTGGGCAGTTTTGAGAAAAGCAAATTAGTGAAACCTTATGATCATAATAAAATGCTTTGATTATTCCAGGTGTCATCTTGGGGAGGCTACGTCTTCCTGATCAACTTGATCCCACTGCACGTCCTGGTGCTCATGATGACCGGCAGGTTCTCCCACAGGATTTATGTTGCCTACTCAACGGTGAGTGAGTGAGTGAGTGAGTGAGTGTGTGAGTGGGTGAGTGTGTGAGCGAGCGAGTCATTTTCTGCCGTACACCTGGTTTTGTGAACCATTTGAAAGTGGTAGTCTTCTTAGCATTTCATCTGCTCTCTTTGGCATCATGATCAATCGAAACACAAGAACTATTCATTTGCTACTTTCTTTATTGCAGGTGTACACGCTTGGTACGATCTTGTCGATGCAGATCAGTTTTGTCGGATTCCAGCCAGTGCAGTCAAGTGAGCACATGGCGGTAAGTTTGCCTTCTACAATGATTGTTTACAGTTCATGTTGCACTTTATGCTACCTGAGTCTGTTTTTAAAAAGGGCTTTCTAAGTGCGACTGTTACAGTGCTACACAAATATTTTAAGAACCATTTGTAAAATAGCCGTTCTACTTGCAGGCTCTCGGTGTCTTCGGCCTCTGCCAGATCCACGCCTTCATCGACTACGTTCGCGCCAAATTGAACCGGGAACAGTTTGAACTCCTCTTCAAGACCGTCGCCCTTATCCTTGGAATCGTCGTCACGGCCGTCGGTGGTGTCCTCACCGCGACCGGAAAGATCTCACCGTGGACCGGTCGTTTCTACTCCCTCTTGGATCCCTCCTACGCCAAGAACAACATTCCAATCATCGCATCCGTTTCTGAGCATCAGCCAACAACATGGAGTTCATTCTATTTTGATTTGCAGATCCTCGTCTTTTTGTTCCCGGCTGGTCTCTACTTCTGCTTCAGCAAGTTGACCGACGCGAATATCTTCATCATTATGTATGGAGTGACGAGCATCTACTTTGCTGTAAGTATAAGTCTGATGTCTCCTTAATGTAAATGTGGACTTTGCCAAATAACAAGACACACTTGGCACCACTCCCCCTGGTCCCTCAGTTATTTTGAAGCCACTCTTTCTTTCCATCCAGGGTGTGATGGTGCGTCTGATGCTGGTGCTTGCCCCAGTCATGTGCATCCTCTCGGGTATCGGCGTCTCGGCGACTCTCACCACTTACATGAAGAACCTGGACGTCTGCAGGAAGGACAAGAAAGAAAAGAAGAAATCCGACACTAACTATCCAATCAAAAATGAGGTAAAATACTTTTTAAAATGTTTTGTCCAAAAAAAGTGAGTTAACAAAGTGTGTTCTCCACACTGATAACATCTTCTGACCTGAAATTAGCATCACAGTTCTTCTCCACGGTTAATATAGCTTCTATTTCTCCGAGTGATCACACATTACTTGGCGTTATCTCCTTCAGTTAGCGCAGCGTTGGCGACAAGACTTGTTCTAAACAACCAGGCCTAGCTCGACCTACTCTGCTGTAAATATCAACAGTTCTAATCTTGCTTTCAGATTGCGACTGCTGTCATCCTCCTCATGACCCTCTTCCTGGTCACATACACCTTCCACTGCACCTGGGTGACCTCTGAGGCCTACTCCAGTCCCTCAATTGTCTTGTCGGCACGAGCTGGCGATGGAGGTAGAATCATATTTGACGATTTTAGGGAGGCGTATTACTGGTTGAGACACAATACTCCAGAGGTTAGTAGAATGAATAAACAAGAGTCACTTCATAGCCCGGGGAAAAAACGTGTTGTTTTTGCATGCAATATGGCTTGTTTTGCTGATTTCACAGGTTTTCAGGTTTATCCACAGTGTGGTGGAGGTTCTGGAATCCAGACTTTCAAAAACTAGAGTTTAAGGACCTCAAAATATACTTTTCAGTGATTTGGTTGAAGATCTCTCCCATTTATTCAACACAATTTCTTGTTTCAGAATGCCAAAGTAATGTCATGGTGGGATTACGGCTATCAGATAACAGCGATGGCAAATCGGACGATCCTGGTCGACAACAACACATGGAATAATACGCATATATCACGGGTTGG
Organism: Lineus longissimus; assembly: GCF_910592395.1. Lineage (NCBI taxonomy): Eukaryota > Metazoa > Nemertea > Pilidiophora > Heteronemertea > Lineidae > Lineus > Lineus longissimus. Next base: position 488,645 of record NC_088326.1, read on the forward strand.
TCAAGCAATGGCGTCGCCGGAGGAAAAAGCATACGAAATTATGCGAGAATTGGATGTGGATTACGTCCTGGTGATATTTGGTGGTCTCACTGGATATTCATCTGATGGTGAGTGTTTGTGGTCTTGTGAAAGCCACTTTATCCTTTTGATGAAAGTTCACAATTTCTAAGGAATTGGACTGGAGGCTTTACATTCATGCCCCAGCCTAATCCACAAACCCAAAGAGTGCACATTCTGTTCTACACTTGACCTTTTGTGCCAGTTGGAAGTACCGAGTGCACTGGCCTCGCCTTAAACCCACAACCTAATCACAAGTTAGACGCTCTTCAACTCTCCACTTTCAGACATCAATAAGTTCTTATGGATGGTGCGTATAGGTGGCAGCACCGACCGTGGTGCCCACATCAAGGAGCAAGACTACTACACGCCTCAGGGAGAGTTCCGTATCGACAAGGAGGGCTCACCGACCTTGCTCAACTGTCTCATGTACAAGATGTGTTACTACAGATTTGGCTCAGTTTACACTGAAAATGGTAAGCAATTGAAACTTTAATTTAATTGAAACTTGAGGAGTGTCCACATGTGCCAATCAACATCGAAAATTTTGATATTAGGTAAATGCTGTAGAAAAATGTTGATTCATTACACAAAATTGGAAAATGATTCATTATTTTTCAGGCAAGCCAACTGGTTATGACAGAGTCCGCAACGCCGAGATAGGTAACAAAGATTTTGAACTGGACGTCCTCGAAGAGGCCTACACAACAGAACACTGGCTGGTCCGCATCTATAGAGTCAAGGATTTAGAGAACCGAGGAAACTAGTCTGCTCGTGGTGCCATCTATTGTTGTTGACCGTCACTGATTACCATAATGGTCTTGCAGACCAACTGACACACATCTATGGCCCAATTTACAATTTACTTCATCAAAATGAGATCACAAAAGTTCCTTTACTTCTATTAGAAAAGGATCATACAGTAAATGGCAGTATATGTTGCAGCTATTGGTTTGACCATGTCGAATACAGATTATCCTGAAAGGTGAAACATAAGTCTGTGGTAAAACAGTGTACATCGTGCATCTTTGATATCCAAATTTCAGGTTTTCAGATATAATGCCTACTCCATGTTAATATTTAGGAGCCTAATATATGCATCCATCTACTTAATTATCCATCCTGCTTGTATGAAGACTCTAGTTTGTCTCAGTATTCTTTATGAATTGGAAATGTGTAGCTGGTCATTTTGTGCTTAGCTTTCGCAACAACGATTCCTTGATATTGTTCATCTAAAGGTATCTATATTAGAGAATCTCTGATACAATTGGCTTCTGAATAAATTGGCCTCGCAGGGTCCTTCACATCTGTATCATCATGAAGGTTTCTTTACCATTGGTGTCCATTTGTCATCATCGTACAACTATCTTCATTGCTCACGTTTTTCGCTAAAACATTGTGCTACAAAATGCAAGGTTTAACATTTTGCTGTATTTTTCTACGGTGTTGTGTAATGTCGGAGTCGTATATCAAACCACATTAGGCCAAACCAGTTTGATTGTTTGGCTTGCAGATTTAGCCGGCCAAGACGTTGATTTCCACAGGCCAAGGAATTGAAGTGGCATGGCCTTTTTGGCCACCATGGTGTAAATTGGTGGCTTGTCCGCAATGATTGGTTGTGCCGAGGCAGAATGGTTGTTCTTTGTTTAGAGATTGCTATAGATTCTAAAAATTTGGTACAGAATGTGGCGTTGTGGCATCATGTTTTAATATGAATAAAATAATCACTTACTGCATCCCTGACTTTGTCATCATTTTTTCCTTCCTCGATTTCATTTCTAACATATCAGTTTGGGGACGTTCTCCAAGTTCAAAAACACATTTTCCGACCCTTCAGGACCCCTCTCCCCTGTACACAAACAGAATGGCAGTTCCAGACCTCTGAAGCGTTGGAATCGACTTTCCCCGAGGAGACTGACGACGTTCTTTCAGCAAGAACCATTCATAGAAAAGTGCTACACCAGAAATCTCACTTTTTCTTAAAGACCATCAAAGAAATAAGAATTAACCACATAGGTGAATATCATTTTCATATATTAGAAAACCTTTCAAAAATATCAGCATTTTCAAAATTATACACATTTCACTTTCAAAACATTGCATCATGGGTCAACCCCAAGACATACATTGGTTTTCATGAGGACGACTCGGACACATTGGAAGATGCTTCCCCAGACCAACATACATTCCTGAGTAAACTTTTGGGGATCAGAACAGTTAATACCAAATAGATTTGTACAACAATCTGGTTGATGGAAGGATTCAGGTACACAAACTTAAAATGCCAAAAATCATTTGCCAATCTTCCCTTACAATCCTTGAATTTGCATGAAATGATCAAGATATGGCCAAGACCCCTCGAGGAATATGACACCAGAACACAATCATAGGTGGACATGAAACATTTAGAAATGGTGTCACCTGTCAGCAGACAATCACAGGTTTTATACTGGGCAGGAATCTCTAAGCACACCTGTCAACAGTGTGACTTGTGACTCTAATCAATATACATGTACTGAGATATAGATATTTGTGTGCTTCAATCAGCAAATGGGAACAGCCTGTCAACATTTCTAGGTGACAGGATCCTGTCAACATTTCTTGGTGACAGGATCCTGATGTTTAAAATCTAACTCAGCTTAGGAAGGCCGGCGACCACCGAGTTCTCAATTCCACACTCGTCCTTGCCTCTCAAGATCTTGAAATAACCTGAAGTTAAAGAAATGCAGGATTATGATTGGATAACATGACGTGTTCAGCAATCAACGAGTTGAAGAGTTAGGCCTAAAGACCAAAGATAGTCCTTACTTCATTACAACATGACCAACCTCCCACATTTCAAATCATCTATTCAGGAGTCCTTGAAATTAGATAACAACATGAGACATGGAACCAGGTTAGATGACAGGAAATAACCTTACCTTTGTCACCCCAATCTGGGTTCCAGGAGTTAGCAACCAGCCAGTATGGCGTGCCATTCTCCGTTCCCCAGCCAAGGATCCTGATCGCATGACCGCCGAGCTCTCCTCCAGAGACGTGTTGGTAGACGCCGGATTTGTACGTCGGGAAATCAGCATATACGGTAAAGGCAGCCTCTACTGGACCGTTTGTCATTATCTCAGTCTGAATTTGTTCCACTTTGTAGGAAACAGAATAGTGTGTTTTTCCTGAAAATGAAAAATATTGTTGCCAACAGCTTGCAGAATAATGGAAGGGCAACAAATCATAAACATGTAATCGAGGCACTCTTCAAACAGGTTCGTATCGAGCATGGTAGCAAGATGATGACAACACAGAAAGAATCACCTCATTATTACAGAGTTGCTCAGTGAGAGATTCTGTGGTGTGTTGGATGGTCATTCCTATACACTCATACTGGTCTTCTGAGGACAAAGTCACAACCAGGAGGCTGGCGAACAAACACTTTAACAACAGATCGTGATCCAGGGAGGCAAAATGCCATGGACCTGACACTGACTGTTTGAAATGCCCGGGAAAGGTTTCCTTACCATAATGTTTATCACTCTTGTAAGTCCCCTTATAATTTGGTTCACATTTCTCTGAACAGCCTGGGGTGCTGGCGTCGCCCTTGCACGGCGCTTTGGTCCCGTTGACATGATGCGAGCAGCTTGGGATGGTGTAGGGACGGCATCCCTGGCTGCTGTTGTACTGGCCTCCAGAAACCAGGCCGTACCATGTCCAGAATCGCCACGCTTGGCCGAGGAAGCCACCGTTACAACTGAAAGTTAAAATGCCAGTTGGAGACGGGAAGCTGATGTGTACTGTACATAGAACAGCAATAACTTGTGAAGAACTGTCAAAAGTCACCATTTATTGACGATTTCTGTAAAGATGATTCTTCGGCAAATGCCAATGACTGGCTTGAGGGTCTGAGACCAAGGGAGATGAGAAGGACACCTGACCATACTGCTCCTAATGTTTAATTGTAGGTCAGCTTGTCTTGTTGGCTAAGGACAAAAGTGCTCAAATTCCTAATGTGCATCATACTTACCCCATTCCACAGAGCCAGCAGCAGCTAAGCAGATCCTCTGCAGACAGATGAACGTTCACTGTTCCATTGGAGTGGATGCAGGTCCTGTCAGACATGGCTTCCACAGCACCAAATGCCTGAAAATAAACATTAAAGTAACAGTTGCTGGAATCATGTGACATATATTTTGTAGAACTAAGTTACTAGGGAATGGTATGGTCTTCTAGACTACATAGAGTGGAACCTCTTCGCCATTTCTATGCAGTTTGACCTCTGTAATCAGGTCACCTCTCTCTTAAGGACAACATTAGTCAGTCCCAAGGTTGTCCTTGATTGAGAGGTTCTACTGTACTCAGAAAGTAGACATTTTAGTGCCCCTGCTAACAGCTGATAAGGCTGAATTGTCAAACACAAACTTCCTTGTTTTGAGCACGTCCTTAGAGAAGTGAATTAATGAGATAAAGAAAGATGGTCAGGAAACTACTGGCTGTGATAGCGCTGATACAACTGAGAGGCCTACATGTAACTTAATTTCTAAACATATGAAATGTATAAGGTCAGATATTTAGAACAGAAGAGTTCAGTAGCGGCCTGCTTTCAGATCAAGTGTAGGTACTGATGAGAAATGCAACCCATCCTATCTTACCCAGCATGAGCCGCATGATCCTTGGTCTCTGATCTCCTTGATTGTCGGGCAGTTGGGCCACTGCGTCCTCGAGTCGAATGTGTCAGGGATAGATTTTGGAACTTCATGGGCGATTTCTTCCAGTTTCAAATGTTCTGGCTCCTTCAATGCTCCGAGTAACTTCACAATATGAGATTTGGGAACTCCCTCGAAGTTGTGACCAGCCTAGAATGTCAGGTAGAATTTTCAAATATGTGAGCAGTATGGCTGATAATAATAATAATAATGTTGATGGCAAAGTTCCAGCTGAATGGTGTCTGGTCGGATTGTTCTTTTTCTTCAGGTTTGGATTTTGAAGTTGACGGAGGTTCATGACACATCTTAAGTCTGTGACGGTCATGAACCAGGATGGGGATGTCTTGAAACAGGTTTCCAATCACGCTAAAAACATGTCACAACTTTGTTCTTTCATTTTGATCAAACACCACCTAGTGAATTGGAAAAGAAGTGCCCATCTGGGACTGGGACGAGGGGGGTGTGTCAATGGTCATCATGAGTACTGACCTTCCAAGTCGTCTTAGCCACATTATTGATGTAGTAGATCATTTCCTCGGATTCCACATCAAACATGGGCACCTCTTTTGACTTGGTTGCATAGTTAGCCTCGGACAACGGAATAAACTTCAGAGTCTTGCCAACAGCCACAGCTATGAGGACACTCAATACCACAAGGCACTTCATTTCAGCTGAAATAAATTAATATTTCTGTTATTAAAATACCATTCATCTGGCTTCACATGCTGGTCCTCAGTGACAGTGATATATCACCGACTGCAAACATCAGAAGGGTACTGTACAGTCCAATAAACACGTCCCCTGGCTGATCTTTACATCTCATCTCAGCAGAAGGGAGGACACCCGGCTGGTCCCAATCCAGCAACGGTAATTAACTGGAGATAGTCGCATTTCAGAGACAGTCACAACCCGATAACATCGCCAAGAAGGGGTTAAATCTTTTTTGGGACATCCTGTCCCTATCAAATTGATCAATACTATCATAAAAACAACTAACTTTATCTGCTGCATACTCATTCATCATACGACTTTGAATAATTTCAACGACTTCATTTGACATTTCAATACTAAATACACCTTTCTAAGTTGTCATAAACGAAATCGTACCTGCCGTTGTCGAGGAATCGGTCTAAATCTAATCGACAAGTTCAATCAACTGCGTCAACTAAATCTCATGACACTGTTTTGGTCACATGAGTGTCACATGCTTCCGGTGACATAGCCCAATAATTATATAGCCTCGATCCAAGGCCTCGATCCCTCGAAACAACCAATCAGGCTATTGCTTCGTCAACCAATCATTTTCGCAATAGGCACCTCGCAATTCGTCCCCAAGGGGACGAAGTAGTGGTCTAGGTGGCACGACACAGTGGGGACGGCACGGGTCCGTTTTGTACCCCCCCCCCCCCAAGAGAAATGTAGTTTTTAAGACGCAGGCCGTTTCCATGTTCATGAATGGGTCCAACCTGTTCCATAAATACTATTTACTTTGATGCCCTGGTCTTAGTTTCCACGTGCAGAGGGATCTTTGACGATTTTATGAGCCTAGAATCTGTACCATTTGAAGCGGGTCTCAATACCCAGTTTGGCCTCAATATGTGACATACCTTTCATCTGCCAATCCCCAGTTTGGCCTCAATATGTGACAGACCTTTCATCTGCCACGCGAGGTTGGGCGTAGTTGTGCGAGTGTCAATTATGCTCGTCCAAATTCTAGGCCATATAGCGAAAAATACTGTCCTCATCCAAAGTCTGTACCAGTTTTATTCTCCAGGATCAGATTCAACACAGGTACTCAAGTTATCCAGATTACATAACAAACAAATCGAGGACTGACACAATATCAAGATTACATAACAAACAACTCGAGGACTGACACAATATCAAACTAAAAATTAACACAAAGGAAAATTTTGTAACCTAAATATATAAATTTATTGTAAATCACAATATGAAAGGTGATACAGAATAGAAAGTTTCTCTGGCCGCAACAATATTTGAGCACACATTACAGTTTTAACAAAATCATATCCTGATGAATGGTCAGCTTCTTTCTGTTACCATAGCAACGAAGACCTCTCCAACACCAAAGTGACACATTTTCTCTCACATAATTCAAGTGCAATATAAATCATTTATTGGTACATGCTAATCTCAAGTGAGATCATTAAGTTGGTCTCCTGACACACCTCCCCCCCCCCCCCCCATCAATCCTCATGGTGAATAAGTTTATGCCTCAATACTCTTCTACAATGATCACAGTCTCTTGATGTTCAATGTTGTACAGTCTTTTCAAATTGTTTATAATCTTGGCAGACCGGCAACGATTTCACCTTCAATACCGCATTCGTTCTGTCCTCTCAAGATCTTGAAGTAACCTGAAGAGATGCAAGAATAGATGAGAAATGTGTTCATTTCCAAGAAGAACTAAACGAGAAGAAAGCTCCAGTATCTTCATCACCTGGTTAGGTTTTCTCAAAATTTCATCAATCGTTCCTGTCAAATTGAAATTATGCTGAAATTTGTTCAAATCATTAGTTATGACTTGCTTTTATTCTTTCTTTACTTTTAAACTTCTCTAATCTGATATATGAATCATAACTTTCAGATTTTGATATTTCCTTGAAATGACCATTCCTAGTACAAGGTTGCATGATAAGAAATACTCTTACCTTTGTCACCCCAATCTGGATTCCAGGAGTTAGCAACCAGCCAGTATGGTGTGCCATTCTCCGTTCCCCAGCCAAGGATCCTGATCGCATGACCACCAAGCTCTCCACCAGATTCGTGCTGGTAAACACCTGGTAATAAACAAAACGAAATTACAATACTATCCGGGAAATCCCCAACATTCAGACACAACAACCAGAGATATTTGAAGGTTTTAACAACTGCATCAAAGTATTTGTTTTGTGACGTGAGGAACTAAGATGTAGCCCCTATTCCTGACCAGAAAATTCTACGGATGCGGAACGCCCCGTTGTAAACTCTAAATCTGATTCTGAAGGTACATATTCCAGCTGCCACTGTCAAGCCAGCAAGTTAATCAATGTTACTCACCAGACTTGTATGTTGGGAAATCGGCATATACCGTGAAAGCAGCCTCTACCGGGCCGTTTGTCATGATTTCAGTTTGAATTTGTATGACACTACTCGAGATGGAATAGTGCGTCTTTCCTGGAAAATACAGATGGAAAATTACAGACAAATATCATATTTGTAATTTGCAATGTGGTCATTATAATTATTACAATTTATCCTTGCCTCCGCCCCATTGCTGTACACTTTGCAAGCCATGGCTGTCTCTTTTCTAAAATTGGCCAACAGAGGACAGGTTGTGCCTCTTTAAGACAATCCTGTTGGTCCCAAGTTTCACTGCACTGCTTTATCTGAGGTGAACTATTCTTACCAAAGTGCTTATCAGCTTTGTAGCTGACTTTATAGTTTGGCTCGCAGGTACGGCTGCAGCGTGGTGTGGGTCCTTCTCCTGTGCATGGGGGCTTGGTGCCATTAACATGGTGGGAACAACTAGCGACCTTGTAGGGCTGACAGCCCTGCTTGCTGTTATATTGGCCACCAGTGACAAGACCAGTACTCTTCCAATAGCTCCAAGCCTCTGGTGGGAAACCTCCATCACAACTGTAAACAGATCAAATCAAACTTTTATCATATTTAACGAACAGAGATGCCGTTTTTAAAGATATGCAAAAGAAATTTTACGCCAATGCACGCGAAATATGTCTCATTCCTAATCCTTACCCATTTCCACATTGTCCACAGCAGGTGGTTAAATCTTCGGCAGAAATATGAGCGTTGACCTTTCCCTGGGAGTGGATACAGATTCTGTCTGACATGGCCTCGACTGCACCAAATGCCTACAATGAAGATACATAATTGATATAACCTAGTTCAGAACCCACCTCTTGGCAACACTAGCGTGTCATTCTAGTGTAAAGCCATGGATAAAACAAATGTACCAAGTAAACACCTTGACCTTTGAGTATGCACGACAACTTACCCAGCAGGAGCCACATGCCCCCTGATCGCGGACCTCACCAATCGTTGGACAGTTCTTCCATTGGTCGCGAGAGTCGAAGGAGTCAGGGACGAACAGGGGTTCCTTGTGGATGAGGGTCTCAGGCCTGAGGTGTTCAGGGGTCTTCCTGGAACCACACAGCCTCTTGATGGAGGACACTGGGACACCAACGAAGTTGTGGCCAGCCTGCAGAGAAGATGACAATATCAGCTTGGTTTTCGTCAAAGGTTTTTTTTATCTATCTATGGCAATGCTCAATTAAAAATCCAGTGTATCAGATATTACAATCTGGTGCCCATATCACATGGGCAGGGGTGCCTATCAAGTAGTACTAGACAGTCACATGACAAGCCATTTGATTGTTATTTCAGAGAGCTCTGAATTGATATTGGTAGCAAGCCAACACAAGTCACAAGACAGTCGATAACACATAGGCCTAGTCTAGGTCAATGACACTGCAGATAAAATCGAGTCAGCTGATTTATAGTGAATGACATACGACCATGTTGTAGACTCCAAATGTGAAAATATAGATAAATGTGTCACAGCACAACCAACTTTTAAAGCTGATTTTTGAAAGAAATGTTCATAATCTCGGCCCCCTGGGGTGTATTTGGTATATTCATGTGAAAGAGAGTCTGACTCTTTGACAGCATAGGTTTCCTCTGGGATCTCCGGTTTTCTCCTGCTTAACATTTTAAATAGCACAATATTGTTTATGGAGCTCATAATGTCCTAAATGACCCAAAGGTTAAGAATTGTCAAATCCTACAAGTACAGACTTTGTCTTTGGCAGCATTTTCGGATGACACACAAAATAGCCCATCAAATGTTCAAAGAAACCGAAAACACTAACCTTCCAGGTAGTTTTTGCTACATGGTTGATGTAGTAAACCATTTCTGGTGAGTTCATCTCAAAGTTGGGAATGAACTTGAGGGATTTCCCCATGGCAACGGCCGCCAAGGCACTGAGGACTAAAAGGAACTTCATGGCTGAAGAAAAGAAGGAAGAGTCTATCAGAAGATTGGTCAGTGAGGCAAAGCTTGCAAGCCACAAAGCAGAAACAAAGTAGATCTCTGACTGACTAGGTAATTGCGACTGTTTCCCCCATTTGGAAATATGGTCCCAGGCAATTGATCCGCATAAATAATCCTGCAACATAAAGTTACGCCCATCATATACGGCTGACCACGCACAGATACCATATTCGAAAGCCATTACCGTTACCGGGTACCCGCTTGGAGCCTTTCCTTCGGAAACTGATGAGCGCTGTGCCTGTGGCTTTCAAAAGAAGTTAACATGTGCCTGCTAGCTTCCAACTCGCAATATGCTGCAGGTGGGTTGCAGGCAAGCGGTTGAACGTAGTCTGGTTTTGGGGCCCACCCCAGATTGAAAACCCAAAGCATAAAGAAAAGTGACAGTTCACCTTTAGGCATGTTAGGCCCAAGTCACTTCGAAGTCAATTATTTATAAATTAGTAATAGTATTAGTAACTCTCGATACGATATCAATTATCATATGATGAATGAAGGAAGAACTTTACCAATCAAATTCATGTTGAAATATATTCATGATTGGACGCTAAGTAGCGGCAATATAAAGCGAGGATGTTAGTTATCGAATCTAACTGATTGTCATTTAATCTTACCTGTTCCTTCTCGCTGTAATGTCAGATTTAGAATGCGAAATTTTAATGCAATTCAGGAAATAAAACTAACCGAACGTGAGTCACATGACCCTCATGTGACAAGGGTCATGTGACATTCAGAAGGGAAATTGACCCACATGACCCTCATGTGACATTCAGAAGGGAAATTGACCAGAACTTCACCTGGAAATACATACTTATTCACAATAAATACATACATGCAACATTCTTGGTCTTAGGGAACTGGGAAAATAATTAACACCTTCAGCACCGAACCACGTAGATCTATGTGGCCCAAATCCCCCCCTCTTTGGGCTGGTTATCGGCGTATCCTGGACGTCAGGAAAGAACTACGCCATCGCCATCTTCAGGGAAAGATAGGAACTGAAAATACCGTGAAAATACCGTTTGGTCTTTCCAGTTCCAACCTTGCCCTGAAGATGGCGATGGCGTAGTGCTTCATGAAAGAACTACGCCATCGCCATCTTCAGGGCGAGGTAGGAACTAAAAAGATCGTTTGGTATTTTCAGTTTTATCCTTGCCCTAAAGATGGCGATGGTGTAGTACTTCATGAAAGAACTACGCCATCGCCATCTTCAGGGCAAGAGAGGAACTGAAAAGATCGTTTCGTATTTTCAGTTCCAACCTTGCCCTAAAGATGGCGATGGTGTAGTACTTCATGAAAGAACTACGCCGGCGCCATCTTCAGGACAAGGGAGAAACTGAAAAGATCGTTTGTATTTTCAATTCCAGCCTTGCCCTAAAGATGGCGATGGTGTAGTACTTCATGAAAGAACTACGCCATCGCCATCTTCAGGGCAAGGGTGGAACTAAAAGATCGTTTGGTATTTTTAGTTTCACCCTTGCCCTAAAGATGGCGATGGTGTAGTACTTCATGAAAGAACTACGCCATCGCCATCTTCAGGGCGAGGAAGGAACTGAAAAGATCGTTTGGTATTTTCAGTTCCAGACTTGCCCTAAAGATGGCGATGGTGTAGTACTTCATGAAAGAACTACGCCAGCGCCATCTTCAGGGCGAGGAAGGAACTGAAAAGATCGTTTGGTATTTTCAGTTCCACTCTTGCCCTAAAGATGGCGATGGCGTAGTACTTCATGAAAGAACTACGCCATCGCCATCTTCAGGGCAAGGGAGGAACTGAAAAGATCGTTTCGTATTTTCAGTTCCAACCTTGCCCTAAAGATGGCGATGGTGTAGTACTTCATGAAGAACTACGCCGGCGCCATCTTCAGGGCAAGGGAGAAACTAAAAAGATCGTTTGGTATTTTCAGTTCCAGACTTGCCCTAAAGATGGCGATGGTGTAGTACTTCATGAAAGAACTACGCCATCGCCATCTTCAGGGCAAGGGTGGAACTAAAAGATCGTTTGGTATTTTTAGTTTCACCCTTGCCCTAAAGATGGCGATGGTGTAGTACTTCATGAAAGAACTACGCCATCGCCATCTTCAGGGCGAGGAAGGAACTGAAAAGATCGTTTGGTATTTTCAGTTCCAACCTTGCCCTAAAGATGGCGATGGTGTAGTACTTCATGAAGAACTACGCCGGCGCCATCTTCAGGGCAAGGGGGAAACTAAAAAGATCGTTTGGTATTTTCAGTTCCAGACTTGCCCTAAAGATGGCGATGGTGTAGTACTTCATGAAAGAACTACGCCATCGCCATCTTCAGGGCAAGGGAGGAACTGAAAAGATCGTTTGGTATTTTCAGTTCCAAACTTGCCCTTAAGATGGCGATGGCGTAGTTCTTTCATGAAGACCATGAGACTCCGATAACCAGCTCAAAGAGGGGTGTTTAGTGCTGCGCAATTATTGCGGTTTTTAAAACATTTACTTAACTGTGATGTTGCAATACATACAAAGTCTTCAGAGTTTAACAAAATATATGGTAGTGAAAGGTTTTCAGAAATGTTTATATCTATGTTTAGCTTATCTATAAGGCCAGTAATTACTTTCTAATGCATGTAATGATTAGCTTTAAGGACAATCTGTCAGTGCTTATTGAAATCCTTTTTAGTTAATTTGCCTTTCCCAAGGTGGCAGCACTTTCGCTTCCGTGTTTATGTTTGTGTTCCCATAAAACGTGCTGTTTTTCACTCAATAAAAACACCGCACACGCAATTATCATCTGCTGAATATTCAGGAAAACATGATTTCATAGAAAACAATGACTGTCGAATATAAATCAAAGCGTAAAGCGTAAGTTTAGGTGTTTTTATAATTGAGAAAACTTGTTGTAAAAAAATCACAATCAATCAATGAATTATGCAATGGTCATCTGACTGAGTGACTCTGAGTTATACAGGGTGTGCTGAAAAAGAAGGAAAAAATTTTGGTTGTAAACATCTCAGTCATTGCCGACCTGGTTTTTATTGCCAGCCTGAGAGAGGAATTCAGTCAGGAACAGCAGACGACAACATTCATCCAAACATCAGTAAAATTTGAGAAAGACTGAAAAGTCTGAAGAGAACGTTACCAGAATCATGCCAGAATTATGTGGCCATTTGGGAGGGGGGGGGGGGGGCGATCCCAGGTGGTGTACTGGCAAAAGGACTATAGCAGTGGGTAGTGGGCCTCCCAGTGTTTTCTACTTGTGCTTCCTTTTACTGATGTCCTTTTCAGAGATTTGAAAGTCGTCTTGTTGGGCGAAGCAAGTGTTGGAAAGACCACCCTCGTCTACCGATACATTTATGGCAATTTTCAGGATACAATCAGTGTAAGTCACTTATGGGAAGCTAAATGTGAATACGAAATGAGCGATAGTCCAACGTTCTTGATGGTCTGACCTCCAGGGCCGATTCTCAATACTGGTTTACTTGTCATGCAGCATCAAAGTTCAGTGGCACCTCCCTTAGTGGACACCTCTCTATTAAGGACATCCTCTCCATTAAGAACACTAGTTTTGGACCCAAATTGATTGTTTCCTTTTGATCCCTCTTATCCTGACACCTTTCCATTAAGGACAGCACTTGAGGTTCTCCTGTAAGTGTGAGTCTTCTTTCAAGAAGTTTCCGAGCTAATTCTCTCTTGTTCAGTGCTGCCTTCTTCTTCAGCATTCATAATCTTTGAGCTATTCTATAGTTATGAATATATTATGGAGGTTTGATTTTGGATTCTCCTCCTTTGACCTAGATGTGATGTCATCAGGCTGAGTAACATCTACTTAGATACATTCAAATCAGACAAGAGGCAACTAAATACACAGGGCCTACTGTAGGAGATTGCAAACAAAGTCTGCAAACCTCATACCTGCAACTCAAGCATATCATCTTGTTCTTTTTCAGACAATTGGTGCTTCGTTTTCGCTGAAACAGTGGGGACCATACAATGTTGCCATTTGGGTAAGTAGTGAAAGAGGTACAGTTTGTCTCATAAGATGACATCTATCTTAGCCTCAGATCAAATACATTGAAGACTGATTGTGACCTCTTACTTTTCCAGGATACTGCTGGTGAGGAGCGTTTCTCCGGCTTGAGTTCCTTCTATTGCCGTGGTGCCTCGGCTGCCATCCTCTGTTTTGATATGACAAGCCAGGTGTCATTTGAGGCACTTAGGTAAGACACTTAACTAGCCCCGATTGTTATTTCCTTTTAACTCGATGTAAGAAGAAATTGAGGTCAAAGTTGTGTCCAGAGTTTGATGAAGAGACACAATGTCCCTGGTACACCTAGCAAAGTTTGCAGCATAATTCAAAGTCATCACATTGTTTCCTAACAATAATCAGAGCAGTGACATCTGACCCAGACTCTATACAGTTAAAGGGGGAGTACAGGCAGGAGCTAGGGGGTCAAATTAGTGGTCTTTGGTTACCTAGACACTTAGGCGACTTAGTCATGTTTTCCCCATCCTGACTTATCAGACAATTTCACCCAATGGACACTTACTCCCTTAGATTTGTATAGATAGCATCATGTCCTAGACCCTGTATGGAAACGGACGTGTTAAATTTAGTAGAAAACACATAAACTATTACCATGGTAACCATCCATTGTCTGTTTCAGTATCAGATTCCTGCCGCTATTAGAAGGAGTTGAAGAGAAAGAAACCTGTCTGAAAGTCGTCGTTGGAACCAAAAGTGATGTGGTCACGCCAGCAACTCGAGAAGTCACATCAGAAGAAGCGATCAATTTCACCAGGAGCATCAACAACATATCACTGCTGTCGAAAAACGTCCCTTACTTTGAAACGTCGAGTAAAACGGGTGAAAATGTGTCTTTGTTATTTGAATATATGTTGGAAAGACTGTTACCACTAGATGGCACTGAAGTGCGAAAGGACAGGATGAATGGAGTCGATTTGGCGCAATCCAGGCCTCTTTTTCCTGAGAAGAGTAACAAGTGCTGCTGATGATTCTGGTTTTGAATCGGGAGTGAAAATGTGATTCTATTTTGGAACCTTGGTGAAGGACTATATGGAGGAGCAAAAGGGTCAAATTGGTGGTCTCCGGGTGAACAGTTGGGCAACTTGGTCTGGTTTGACTCTGTGCTAAAGGTATTCCTTGTACGAGCCTGATATGGTTAATGTACTGTGAAACTGATGCACTGATTATTGAGGCCTTGGCAGCATCATGTAACTGTACCTAGCCCATGGTCACCATGACAGTGTTTTTTGCTGAATTCAGGTAATCCATCGTAATACTCAAGTTATAAGGGTATTTTTAGGAGGTTATTCCCACACTTGAAAATGAGAGTTGTATATACTGTACATGGGGGGTCTGTCTGTTCAGTATGTATGCAGGGGACGAGGTTTAAGAATTGTGCCAAATAACTGTAAATAACTGTAGCAGTCTTCCGTCTGCATAGTTGTCATACCGACCAAAACCTTTATAGCCTAAAAATGCCATTTCTACCAATGAGCGACAATCAGGTACCGTACACCACAGTACTTTCTCATTGTTTTATTTCTCATTCACAAAATCCACCAAATTAAAATGCCCACGAATATTTGGTGGTTGACATTATGTGCAGAATGTATTAATGCTCGCCATAAAAAATAAAGAATTGAGATAATGTTTTACAAACTTCATTAGCTCACCTCTTAGCAGAGGTGAGCTTATCCCATACCGTGGCGTCCGTCGTCCGTCGTCGTCGTCGTCGTCGTCGTCGTCGTCGTCGTCGTCGTCGTCGTCCGTCGTCCGTTAGCAGGGCACGTTTCGTAACTGTTAGAGCTATTGAGTTGAAACGTGGTACACATGTACCCTGATGTAATGACACCTTGGAGACCAAGTTTCGGTCCGATTCGTTTCATGGTTTGGCCACCAGGGGGCCAAACGTTAAAAGTGAAAATATGCAATATCTCCCTTAATAGTAGTCGGGAAATTTTGAAAAAAATATGGTAGGTACTTCTAGCAAAGGTGCATCATATATCCTCCGGGTTTTCGATTTGACCTCCTTTTCAAGGTCACAGAGGTCAAATGGTGTAAATTGGCCGTTAGGATGTAACGATGGCACGTTTCTAAACTGCAATGGCTATTGATACCAAATTTGGTACACATTTACCCCTTAGTCAGGTGATCTTAGGGACCGAAGTTTGGTCCAATATGATTCACCACTTGACCACCAGGGGGCAAAATCCAAAAACCTTAAAAATGTGATTATTCCTTAACTTCTTGCCTGATTGCCACCAATTTGATATCATGGGTACATCTAACCACCATACAGTATATGTCACACAGGTTTTTAATTTGACCTTCTTGTCAAGGTCACAGAGGTCAAATGGCGTAAATTGGCCGTCAGGCCGTAACTATGGCACGTTTCTTAACTGCAATGACTATTGATCACAAATTAAGTACACATGTACCCCTTGGTCAGGTGATCTCAGGTACCGAAGTTTGGTCCGATCTGATTTGCCGTTTGGCCTCCAGGGAGGGGGCCAAATCCTAAATTCTTCAAAATGCCATTATTCCTAGTAATGACTTGCCCGATTGGCACCAATTTTATATCATAGGTACATCTAATTCTAACAACCATTCAATGTGTCACCCGGGTCTTCTTTGATTTGACCTACTTTTCAAGGTCACAGAGGTTGAATGTATTGTAAATTGGCCATTTTGGGGAAATTGTAATTGCTTGGACCTACATCAAACCTAACACTACATGACACAATACCATGCTCTTTATCCATCTTTCCTCCACATGAGGTGAGCACAATGGCCCTGGCCATTTCATTTTATATACACAATAGCAAGTATGGATTTAATCAGATCTATACTTGGCAATATTCATAACTAAAATAGGATTTCAGAGACTGAAATCTCAGAACATTGAAAAGTTCAAAAAATTCCGACAGAAAGAAGGTTTGCAGCTTAGATGAGGGTCAAAAACGAAGAAAAAAACTCAAGGAAGTCAACATATAGAAATCACCCCAACCCCATAGCTAAAGCTGAAGAGCCTTCTCAATTTCCTCTTTGTGTTTTGACCTTTTTAAATTTCCGTCTGAAACTGGATCTGAATTTCGCAATGCTTGCATACAAGCACAAGAGAAATGCCCAGGTTTATTCCAGATGGATACACACTACTGCCATCTATGCACAATGTGTGTTACTGATAACTGAGAGCCCATAGTCCCGCCCCTCGACTGCCACCACTGGATACACATAAGAATAGACGAGTTCCTGTTCTTTTCTTCTGATAACTTCCCTTTTCAAATCTCAACATCCTCTCTATAACAATGATCCACTGCTAACAACTTGTCCCAATCGAGAGCGTTAGCTACTTAGAATGGCGACGGACATTCTGTCAAAGGGCTTTCACCGTTCCGGTTGCACCATCATCAAAAGGCATCTCTGCTACGAATGACTGTGATCCAGCTCTTTCTCGTTTCTTTGTAGGTATTTTGTAGACCTGGAATTTGAATATGAATGCCATTAGCTGACATGTGACATGTTACATGCGTCAAAGTGAAATCTATCTTAACCAAGCCTCACAGGACTTATCCTGACTTAGTCCTGTTTAATGGGCACAGGGGTCAACACTGCCCAACTCAGCCCCAAAGGATAGATTTTCTGATGTCAAGCAACTGATTTTAATGGTTATGAAATATCAAAATAGATTGAAAAGGCATCTACCTCAGCAAGGAATTTCTTGAATGCATCATAATACCCAGCACTCCTCCAAGTCTCATTATGAGTTCCTCCTTCAAACCGTACAATCTTTTTGAATATGCTATTGGATGCCTGAAAGAGAAAATAAGCACAGTTGAACATCTCACTTAAAGGGACACTACATGCATAGGCTGGAGACAGGTGAGTACCCTACAGTACATCACTACTACTCACACTTGTACAAGGAATATTTTTATCACTAGCCAAACCACATCCAGTTCCTTTACTGTTTAGGATAGCCTCAAATGACGAGGCTCCTCGAAGATGGAATTCTACTTTTGTTTAAGAATCAAAGTTCTTACCGCGTGTAATGACTCCATCATTGGAGGAGGAATTAACGCGTCTGCTTGTCCCGAGATAAACAATGTTGGCGTCTTGATTTGTTTCACTAGCTCCATGGAAGGGTACTGAAAGAAATGAGGGTGGATACAAATAGAGGTTCATTAGCGTCCACCAGTGTCCAATAAGGTATATAGTCGTCAAAATCTAATTGAATAGTCATAAACATTGAACACATTTCCTGATTACTTCATGACATTTGGGTGGAAGATAAGGGAGTTGTTAACCACACTTTGAATAGAGAAAAATCTCTTCAAACGTGTATTTTTATCGAGATATTTACCTGATTTTTGAAGCACCAATCAGGTAACGAGTTAACGACTTGAAAATTAAACAACGTTCGTCCAATATCCGGTAACGAGGTAAACGTGTTTTCCAAAATCAATGCACATATATTATGAGAATAAACAGGATGGGCGGCCAGATTGGTAGCAACAGCACCCCCTAGTGACCGTCCAAAAACTAGGATTTTATTCAAGTTTATATCTGTACGAGTTAGAAGATAGTCCATGGCAGCTGCTGCGTCGAGATAAAGGCCTGAAATGAAGAGACAAGGTTGATAACGTTAAGTTATAGAAGTGTATCACTTGACTCCACAAGCTCACAGCAGTACCTTGTGCTTGATAGTTTTATGGCTAAGTTTCCAAGGTCTGTGCTTATCATTTTTCACACCTGGTAGTTAAGTATACACACTTTGGTGATGTTCTCTTGTCCTTTGAAGTGTAAGCTTACCCTGTTCACAAGGTGTTCCACCACTTTTCCCGTAACCTCTATACTCCACACTCAGGACATTGAAACCAAGGTAAATGTACAGAACATACACATTAGTCAACCTGTAAGAAATGAATGAGGAAACTTTAGCGAACTGGAAGCAATCAAAAGACATCAGCTGCAACATTATGCTCAGTGCTAGAAGACAACCAACTCTGACAGATGGATTCACATGAAGACCTCGAGACATCTTCATTGAGTGGAAACTAACAGCACTCCTCAAACCAACTTTATCCCCAAATAGATAATTTTCATTTATTTTAGATACTTGAGGCTGTGAGGTCAGGCGTGGAGGACATATTTATTTTGCAATACCCCTCAAGTTTGCCTTTTCCCCTTTTGCTCCTGTTCCTGTGAGCCTTTTGTTTCAGTGGTTGCCCAGTGACTTAATCTTCATCTGGGAGCCTGTCCTCCATCGTACCCTCGCCATCGTCCTCAGCAACTCACCTATGACCAATATTTCCTGCATTTCCATGAAAATAAACAAGAGTAGGTGCATTTGGTTTTTGATCTTCAGGCCTCGGAATAAACTGCATGTTGATTCTGACCCCGTCTTGAGTTTTGTGGTAGATGTTTTCATATGGCATGCCGAAGAGAACAGGTGATTCAACATACAACCGGGATTGAGGGGGCTGGTCTGGGTAGTAGAGTAGGACATCCTGGGCATTGTAAAGAAAACCTGAAAAAAATGAAAAATTTCTCTCAAATTGCGAAATCAACTCTCGACTCACACACACACGACACACACACACAACGACAAGAAGGCAGTGAACAAATGACAGCCAAAAGATTTAACAATATCAATATCATCGGCTAATCAGAATCAACAATCAACTTACCTATCACTGCAAACGTGAGTAGTATAAATGCTGGCAGTGTTCCATACATCCAATACAGTAACAACAACAACAACAAGGCAGCTGTGCAAAATGCCCAAAGTTTCAACATAGCATTCAGAAGCAATCTTCCAACGAACATCAGGACAGCTATGACCTTTCCCTGGCGGGTAGGTCGAGCTTCTCCGTTTTGCTGCATTGTTCTTTTAATGCAGCCGATCACGCCCAAGAAAATCTTCCACAGCTGGGCGAGAAAACGCAAAATTATTGCAACAAAACCAGATTTCATTTTGGACAAAAATTCGCCATGTTGTTTATCGAAACCCGGAAGTGACCTCGACTCCGAAAATCTAAAGAAGAAGTTTTGGTAAATATTAAAAAATGCAATTTAAAACTTCAGCTAGTACTTCAATCAACTCTAAATATATCGACAAAGGTATATGTTTCCCTTTTTTATCGACCTACACTCATGTTGGTTCATTTGAGCCAGCCCAAAATAATCTTCTCAAGGTTTTTCTCGCTCCTACCAAAACGTAAACATTGGCACGTGCTTTCTGCTTGTGAAAGGTCTGCCTTCTCCAAACTTCGATTTCCCAAATATTGAGCCTCTTCATATGGACCAAAATAGGTCTGTCACAATCTTGAACCAAATGAGAAAGTCCCCATAGCTTATAGAAAACTACCCAAAGCGTATTTTCAATTTTGTGTACATCCTTGGGCAAGGCACTTCACCATGTTCACTCACTCTGCTCTGGCTCTGCTCTGAACATACATATTTCCTCCCGTTAGTCACAGTCATGGTGTGAATTGTTTCAGATGCTACACGATTTGCTGATCTTCTTTCAGGGAATATGTCCTCCTCGATCCCGACCCCTGACACGTCACATCTTACCACCAAGGATTACGATTACGTTTATGAGCCAGCTGAAGATTCGTTTCTTCTCCTTGATGCCTTGGAGCAGGATGCTGATTTCTTAAGCAAAAAAAGGTTTGCTCATTGTGAAAATAAAACAAGATGGAAAGTAGGCTATGGTCGTCCTTCGTTAGTAAGTACACTTGTCCTACCTCTAAAGCTTGGACATCAGTGCACTCACAAAAGGTGAAATGTTCATAACATGTCTTTTCTTTTCAGTGTCAGTATATGTTTGGAAGTAGGCTGTGGTTCTGGGGTGGCTATAACATTTCTGGGACAGATCATCGGATCCAAGGCACTCTACTTGTAAGTATATATGCTCAGGTCATCCTTCAAAGGGACAGCATTTGCAAGGTTGTTATGCCCCGGAAAGCCATCACATTCTGACTCAACAACTGGTTACGCATGCACTTACCAGTTCCAGCCACAGGATGACCGAGTGCATAATCGAGAAACTTTGTTCCAGTCTGTTGATTGTGTCCCTGATTTGATGTCCTCAAGGTGGTGGTGCCTATGTCACTTGAGTCTCTAATCCTCGTCTCTTGTTGGTGTTCAGGTGTACCGACATCAATCCCATGGCAGCCAAGGCAAGCAAGGAGACTGGCAAACGCAACTGTGTCAAAGTGAATCCAGTTATCACAGATTTGGTGGGTTTCTTTACATTCTTTCGGATAAAAAAGAAATTTCTGATATCATATTCCAAAACCTCTTCATCTGAATAAAATGGGGGTAGCTGCACCTTCCATTTTGTTCTGTTCACAATGCTCAAGTAAAATGTGACTCAAAAACAATGGCAGTGAGGGCTTCTCAACTCTACCTTTCACTCAATGACTTGAGAGTCTGAAGACGCATTTGGCTAACAGGTCACGATTGTCAGATGAATCTGGACATTTTACTATCTTTCAGGTCTCCTGTCTTGAAGATCGCTTGATGGGGAATGTGGACGTTCTTCTGTTTAATCCTCCATATGTTGTGACGCCTTCAGAAGAGGTAAGATCGTACTGTGTTGTTGAGACAGAATTGTTCAGGCTCTCACGATCTTTGTGAGAAGTTCCAGTTGGAAGAGGATCTGTCCCTGAGCATTAGATCCCAGATGACATTCCCTACATGCCGACTTATCGGCAGAGAATATCAGTCCTAAAGTCTCCTCCTTCCATGAAGGATAGATATACGCACAAGGACGGTAGATCGGCATGATCCCCTAGGGCAATTTGTACCGACCAATTTTCACTGGTGTGGCAGTACAAATACTTTGAGGTCATGATTGTAGAAGATACAGAGAGCGAAGAGTTGATTCTCCAGGGTGAATATAGGCCACTGCTTTGATTATTTACAGGTTGGCAGCCATGGCATCGAAGCGTCCTGGGCAGGAGGAGATCGAGGACGCCAAGTCAGCGATAGACTCTTCCCAATCATCGGCAATCTCCTGGCACCAGGGGGAGCCTTTTATCTTGTGATTGTCAAGGAAAACAATGAAGGTACTATGATGCTATCTCAGTGTAGGCTTGTCTCTCAGTGGCATTGTTGGACCAGCATGATCCAGTGAAGGTGTCGTACTCATAATCCCTTGTTGTCAGTTCAATACCTTATAACGACCTCTCACTGCGATATTGGGCAAGTGACTTTACTTCTGTAAGGTGCCTTGTTCTTTGAATGAGATGTAAAAGATTGAGATGTATAAAGATTTATCATTGAAATGTTTGCTTGTGAAGCAGTTGTAAAGCAGAAGCTTCATTCCTTCACCATCACAAACCTTACGTTTTTCCCAACATTTCAGACGAGATCATCTCCATGATGAAGGCACAAGGCTTGGTAGGTTCGGCTGTGCTAAGGAGGCGTGCGGGCCCGGAACATTTATCCATCTTGAAGTTTAACAAGCCGGGCTGAATGTGCAAGGTAGGCAGGTGATCACTCTCCACATCGTTAGTTCCATTATTCCCTGAAAGATGGCATTGGGTATGTCAGTTGATGAAAATCAATTGAGATACTGTGTCAGCGGAATTAAGCCAGTTTAGGTGTGCCTGTACAATAGGTCCACATGTATGTGTAACTTACACAGATGTGGCTCAACTGGCTTAATAGTATCAACACAGTGTATTATAGTTGCCAACACAGGCTGTGACTGAATAGTGTAATGGGAATGTTGGGAGAGACCCGGGGGGGGGGGGGAGCAGAGAGAATATCATTTTGACCCAATCTGCTTGGAGAATGATCCTCTGTCGTCCATTCAAGGAATTGATCATGAACAGTGGATCCTCCCTTAGCAAACACCTCTCTACTAAGGTCACCCTCTCGTTCACGGACACCGCAAAGCGGCATTTGGCCCCAAGTTGATCATATGCATTGAATTGGTGTTCTGTAATTAGGACACCTCTTAACTGTGGACAGAAATTGTAATTCCCAAAGGTGTTCTTAACAAAGAGGTTCTGGTGTAGTTCTTCGATAGTTCTCGTAGCTGCAGTCATGAGATGTTTTCTAGGTAAACCAGCTGGAGAATCGTCTGATGAGGTGTACCTATCCATAATAATTACACCTTGGAATAATTCCTGGTTCTTAAAGGCAGAGTACATCTATGACCTGGTTGTTGGCTCATATTCTTCATGGGCAGAATAGCAGACGCAGATGGCATGCCATCTACACTCGTTGACAAACATGATTGGTTTATGTTTCTTGACTAATATCTGTTTGTTATTTTGTGAGAATTCAGAGCGAGAATTTTGCAACCTTCAGCAGGGCAATACATCTTACCTGTGTGAAATCATTCATCTGTTATTCCAGTTAGTTCACTTCATTGAGCAATCTTCTGCTGAATTGAGTAAACAAACATCTCTCTGCTTGGGAGGAAATACCAGTCAGGGTGTAACAACAGGTTGCTGGAAGATGGCAACACTTGTTTCGCAGGGTGCTTGCCTCGATATTCTTTTCATAAGATTCTGACCCTTTGCCTCCCCCCCCCAACAGATAAGAAAAATGTAGTGATTGGTGGTGGCCCTTGACCAGAGAGCGGGTTCACAATGACCACTTCATAAACCGTAATCAAAGTGTGGCCTTGCAAGAGGGGCTGTTAACAATAGGGTTAATCAGACAAAAAAATGACCTTTTGACAAGGTATTAAGTTTTACAACTATTGTGTCCAAAGCTAGCTTAGTTCTTTTCCCATTGTACTCATATTGCTATTAGGTGTGATAATATCCGCCTCTGTGCCAAAACTGGTTCCCTAACAAAACACAACATTGATTGGGTGAGACTGTGGTCATAAAGAATCTAGTGTTTGTTGTTTGAGTGGATTGCCTGGGGGGGATGGACCAGGACTCTAACTTTATACAGGGTGGAGCAGAGAAAAGTACCAGGACTTGATTTCTTTTGACATGGCAGCCCGGAATTCATTGATTGGGTTGGAATATACCCAGGGTGGTGAGGGAATGCTGAATTTATACAGGGTGATGCAGACATAAGTACGGAAATGTTGTCAGATGCATCCCAGATCCATCAAACAAGTGCTCTTCTGACAGGCTGCATAAATTCGTGTTTGGCCATGTCCCGTTCAAACATACTTTTCTGTGGACACCTTTAATTCAATTTGAAGAAAGGCAACTTGAAGCCACCAGAACACTACGAAGGCTTTAGCCTGTATATATACTTCACCACATATCGGTGTGATATAAACTGCAAAAATTGAAAATCGTAGCAATATGCTTTCAATAACAGTCAACATTGTGTGGACTGGTATTTCAAATGAATCAATTGAAGCGTTATTTATTGTCGCTAAAAATAGACCTGTCAATCCATGGACATGTTTTTCCAGCTCAGCAAGGATAATCGGATAATCGAACTTATCACCTTGGATATGTTGCTCCATGGAAGAAGAGCAACCTTTCAGATATTTCATTGATTTCTCTCCAATGAACCAATCGATTGGATTTCGCGTTGACTATACTTAGAAATTCTTTGTCCTACTGTACATGGTGTACAGTATATTTGGGTTAACTTCTGTGGCAATCACCCTAAGCTACACCCCCATAATCTGTTAATAGACTGGCCCACTTCAGTTGGCCGAGAATGTGTATACCGAGTTTAGCACTCAGCAAAATGCCTTCACAGAAAAAGGATATTTTTTTACGAATTTCGTCTTAGTTTTGTGATTTCGTGTTCAAAATGCATTGGGATTTGGTGATTCGGTATCTGCTCTTGGCGTTCCTACCATTAGGGAGCATCCTTGGGTTAGTATTGTCCGTATATTCCCGCATGCTTCCTGTACACACAGGGGCTGTTTTGTGTGAGAGGAGTCCAGTCTAACAAGAACCAATCTATTTGTGTATTATGTACAGAAATGTATGTGTTTATTGGTCAAGTAAGATTGAAACAAAAATTAAGACTTTACCAGTGTAACTTGACGAGGATGGATGTACATTTTATAAAGGATTCTATACCAAAGTCAGGTCATTTTAGGTGAAACATCAGTTTAACCCTGCCAGAACATATTCTGACACACATTATGACAAATATTGTATAGAGTTTCTTGTTCAACTTCATTTGGAACCAATCCATGTACACACCATTGGTGTATTGTTGTTGTTGGTTGATTGATTTATAATCTTGGCATTTTTATGTGTGGATAAAGTGTTCAAATCTAGTTGGTGGCATTTTTATGACAGTTTAAGTCGAGGTATCATTTAATTTATTACCAGATAATAACAGAGTACTTTGTTAAAGAGTTATGGTAGGTTGAAGGAAGTATAGTGTGCCTGTGGTGTCAACTGTCTAAAAAATATGTCAGACTTGACCTATGTATCCAGTCAAGGATGTCTTGGCAGGTGAGGCAATTCAATGGGGGCGATTCATTGGGTGGACTTTCCCTTTAAGAGGCTGTACACTGGTGTAGTTTGTTTGTTGAACTTCAAGGAAGAAGTGTTCAGCCTGGGCTGTCTGGGTGACTGTTTTGTCCATCACTGTTATCACGGCTGTTGCCAGCCTCGCCACTGTTCTTGGCTCTAAGAGGGAGGACTTTCTCTCTAACAGGATTGGTCAATACTCCAATTTCTTGGTGAGCTCCATTTTGTTTGTGGGTGCTTGAGAAACTGATCGTAAATCCCCCTTTTATGAAGAACATTTCTTCCACTCAGTTTCTTTTCAATATCACACTTTCAGCATGTTGAACATTTCATGATAAAGTTCACATATATAATACAACAGTCGATTGAACATTCCCCATTGAAAACCCCAAGGATATTTTTTCATTATTTTCATTAATTACACTGTACCAGACGTTACCCTTGGCTATACATTCATTTGAAAGGTTATAAAAGTAATTATGAAGAATGCCCAAAGCAATGATCAATTTTGATTATACAGCATGTTGGAGGAACACAAAAACGTCTCCATACCATTGCCTATACTGGAGTGGCTTAACAGTCAATACAGGCTCTCTGTGTTGATGGGATGCCAGTATTTAGAAATTCAAGTACGATTGAAAAAGTGGCAGAAGACCAGGTGTTAGTCGGGAAATGTTCTCAGCAGTCTATGGAATAATCGTCTGCAATTCGTTTGGCCGCTTCTGGATGCACTTGGTTGGCCGGCTTGGCTGCTGGTTTCTTGTTAACTTTCCATTTCTTGGCAGCGGGTATCTCTCTCCAGCTGTTTTGACGCACTCGTTGGCCGGGCTAGATGTAGCGTCTGAAGCAAATTCCCTGTTCGCAGCCAGTTCTTAAACCTGAAAGGCTTTTCGACTCTGCTGAGGGAATCTCACTGCTCCAGCTGCTCGAGCGCACTCATTGCCAGGGCTTAAATATGTAGATTTTGAAGTGAATCTCCTTGTGTGTGGCCTGTTCTTAGACACGAATGCCTTTTTGACTCTGCTGAAGGAATCTTTTTACTTCTCTTGGGCCTAAAGGTGTTAAACCAATCAAGAATCGGCAACAATGCCTGACATTGCAATTAAATCAGCATTTCATTTTATGCCCAACTGCTGCATGTATACCTGTCAACACATTCAATAGGACAATACCTGCCAATCAAGCCCTAATAGCCCATGGTGCCTGCACCTGTCAATCAAAACCAATTAAGCTGTCAGTCATTGCTTGAACATTCAGACAACCTGGGGTTGCATTAAATCCTTGTGAGCATGCTTGTGTACATGGCTATTGGTGTGGATACCTGTGGTTTATGACCAAGTATTGCACAGGATAAGATTCTCAATTACCTTTACTTTCAATTAACCCTACCAGACATTTGTTGTAGTTTTTCATGCAAGAGCCAGAAGACACTCATTGGAAATAGCTTTTGTGTGGTGCCTGTCTGCCTCAAAGAGAAAATGCAGTAGAAAAAGGTATCACTTCATCCCAAATGAGAATAGCCCACACCCAAATAACCTTTCTTCTCACGCAGTCCTCAGCAGTGCGCTCAAGAATGTTTGCTCGCATTGGCAAACGTTGTTGGACAGTGTCATTTTGAAATAGGACTCTAATCAAATAGTTATCAATCATGTGAATGGGACAAAGGACCTCTTCGTCTGATATGTGAATGGAGCGGTCTCCGGGAGTTACAGCAATGTTCACACTGTAAACACGGACAAATTCACGACATTTTATTTCACAGTTTTGTGAAATTGCAACTTTGGGGTAAATTTAGATTAGTGTTTTGCCCAAACCTGTTACAGTCATTTCAATTAGACTTTCATTTTAGTGACCATATATTTTCACAATTATCTGTAAATGTGAGTACACCGAAATAGAAGGGATGTGAACATTTCTCGGCCTAAAGTATTCTGTATTGGAACTGTTCATACTCTTTTGATTCAGCTGCTCCTATGGTCTCACACAATGTCATTATTTCCGTTGTGTATTATTTGACAAGCTCATCTGGACACCGTACTCTCTTCAAACTCTTATCAATCATTCAAACTGAACAAAAGACACCATTTTCTGACATGAATAGAATTTTCTCAGATTTTGATAACAAAAGTCTGCTTGTAACATCTGTCTCACAGTAAAGTGAAGGGATATCTTGCAGATAGTAGCTCTTATCTTATTTGGGCAGGATTTGACAAAAAATCTAATATGAAATCAACTCCATTTTGGTTTTTGGTGGCCATCTTGGATTTGAAGCAAACATTTTGTACAACTTCTCCTTCACCTTGTGTTCCATTGTGGACACGATAATTTAGTTCTGTATGGCAGAAGACTGAGACTTTGCCTTGGTGTAAGTATACCTAGATGATGATCTAAACAGCCAGGCATACCCTACCCAGGTGGAATCCATCATTTCATAGCAGGGTTTATCTCTGGTTGTGTAGTAATTGGATGAAAAGACGGATGTATTCATCGCCTGCCTATCACTTTTGTAAACAAACATCATTTGGCCAAACTGCACTCGGGATTGATTACTTAAAGGGACCACAGGGAAAGGGATGTCCCCTTAAAGGGAGATTATAGGCAGGAGACAGGTAGGCAAGATAAAGTTGCACAAAGTTGCCAATAGGGGGTTCTGTCCTATCTCACAGTAGCCTTCATTGTTACCCATTCAGGCTTTACAAGGATACACTGCTGATATAATTCACTTGAGTACTGACAATTTGACCCTATAGTCCCCCTTTAAGGCTCTGTCCTGATGGCCAATAAGCAGTTCCCAACTGAATCCTAACACTCGAAATATCAGACTCTGATAACAAGGGAGCCCAAAACTCACGGACAACGTACCAACTAAAGGTTCTATAAAATGTCTTGCGTCCACTTCCTAAAAGCAATATTGATCAAATTGTGACAAATGTTCATCCCGTTGCAGCATCCTGACAGAGACATTCTCCTCATTGCCCTAATGCAACCTAAGTGGAAACCCACTCCAAACCACAGAATCCTCGTTACATACGCTTGTACACTTTGCAAAAAGTGTGAGCTGGAATGTCTAAACCAAGACAACAATCAATAATTTACCACAGCACATCCTCCCTCGCTCATCATTCCCAGACTATCCAGACAGTTCCAGGTCATTTATTATCAATTACCTGAGACCATTTACTATAAGAATCATTAATCATTCTAGTCCAGAAGAGTCAGCTCATTCTGTCGCGGGCGTGTACTCTAAACGGTTCTACCTTGAGGTTCACAGAATAAACTAACAGTAACACTTCAGTTAAAATGATATCAATCTATATAATTTGGCCAGTTCTTCACTGCGCCTTTAATTTCATACAGTTAATACGGAAATACACCTTGACTTACAAATATATCTTCTTCACCAGACGAAACAACGGTATTCGACACGGACGCTTAATAAATCGAGACGAGACACAATGTGACTTCCCCACACAACGTAACTTCTGAACTGACCCCGAAAATCCAGTGCAACTCCTTTTTATACTATGCAACAGAACCCCCCCGTAGAAATACGTCCCCCAACAGAACCCCCAAGGAAAAGCTATACAACCCCTTTAAAGATACGAAACTAAGACACCCCTTAAACATACGAACCCTCCAAAGGACCCCTATAAA
This sequence comes from Lineus longissimus, assembly GCF_910592395.1. Taxonomy (NCBI): domain Eukaryota; kingdom Metazoa; phylum Nemertea; class Pilidiophora; order Heteronemertea; family Lineidae; genus Lineus; species Lineus longissimus. The sequence goes on from NC_088326.1 coordinate 517,538, forward strand.
ACGACCCGGAAATATAACCAACCCGACGCGCTAACAATAATAAACATTGGCACGTGGCCAACGTAGACGTCATACGGGAATTCCCTACGAATTTACATGCCAACAATAGAATCCACAACGAGGCTCCCGCCATGTTTGCTAGCAGAAGAACAAAATAACATGCGTGACGGCGAGAGACAAAATGACATATAAATACCGTTTTAGCTGCAAGACTCATAGAACTTATATACAGACAGGTACAGATATTATAATAGCCTAACTAGGATGCTAACAAAAGTAGTGTCATGCCTTTGCGAAACCGCTACGCGCCCGCAAAGCGCATGACCAAAACCCTAACAATCTGGCATACTAAACGATGTACACTGCACTCAACTACAATCCATGCATACATTAATACATTACGAATATACAAAACGCCACATTACCTCCCCTCTCACCATTGTTTGCCCCCAAACAATAAACCCAAAACAACTAACATTAATGCTGGACCATCCAGACTCATAATTAATGTCCTCACCACAGAATAGAATAATAGAATACCAAAGTTACACAGTAAACATACCCCCAACTATTAACTGGCAGCTCCAACTCTCAATAATGATAATCTAAGATACAATTCATGAACTAGTACACGTAGTAGGGGAACAGTTACTCATACTAAGCAGTCTATTCTAAAGTTCAAATAAAAGTTGCTCCCAAAACTCTCCACTGTAATCATCCTCAATGTTCTCCTTGTCCTCGTCTCGAGTCGCCTCAACTCTAACTGATTCAGTTCCCTTCTGTTCGTCCACCTTACTCTTTTCCACAACTACGATCCTGGAATCCTCCACCGGTGGTGGTGCTGATACGGCCAGCTGCTCCTCAAATGTTTCAATGTAGTCCTCCCCGTTTTCCCCGTGCCACTCGCGCTCCGTTACCATTATGTCAGAATCCTGCGTTGCACCTCTCCCCCTTATATATCTAGAATGCTGTGCAGTGACATGCACATGATGACGTCGCATATGTCTCCTCAAGTGTGAGTTGGTGTGGAAGACACCAGGGCAGTGTTGACAGTGCACATTTCTGCGCCACCTGGGATTGCTGCTACAACGTCTTAGATGACTCTTTCTACTGTCCTCCACCACTACCCTGCACCATTTACATTCCCAGGCCATCACACTGAAAGGAAGGCATGGAAGAGTAAATTCCCAATACCCAGAGGTGCCTAAGCGTCTAGGTTCATGTGATCTGACCACAATCCCCTCAACCACTCTCCGAATCTCTCTTTAGGCCGGGAGACTCGGCCACTCCTAGTAATTTGCACCTCATCAATGATTTCAGCTTTTTCAGCTACTAACTGAGGACTAACATTAATTTGCGCCTGACTTGTAATAATATTTTGATTTTTATTTCTCCCCTTATCTTTCCCAGGTGAATTGAATAGAACTTCTGGTGGATCTGAATCCGCACTAAAAGGTGCTGAGTCCACTACTCCAGGTTGTTCACCTGACGCCCTAACTCCCTGTATTACCTCTGACGTTATAGAATCAACCACCCCAGGTTGTTCACCTTGTGCTGGTTGATCTGAATTCAAAGTAACTTCGGACTCTGAAGTCCTACTGGGCTCAACAGTGAGCCAACTGACTCCACTAGTACCCTTGTACCGTCTCAACCGATCTATATGTACCACCTTGGGTTTGCAACGTACAGTCTTCTGTACTCTATACACAACGTCATCTATTTTATTCACTATCAGATATGGTCCCTCCCAATTCCTTTGCAACTTGGGTGACAACCCTTTCCTAGGTTTTGGGTTATACAACATGACCCACTCTCCCTTACTCAGGGGTTCCCCTTTGACCTTGAGGTCGTAATTTGTTTTTTGTCGTCTGGTGTTCTTTATTACCACCTCCCTAACTTTCTCATGGGCATAACTTAACCTCTCCCTCAACTCTTCAGCATAATAGGATTCAGGTTGCCCCACCACGTCTTCTTCTAGTCTATTGTCCAAATATAAGTCTATAGGCAACCGTACCTCCCTACCCAACATCATCATGTTTGGTGTTTCCTGGGTGGTCTCTTGCACCCCAGACCGATATGCCATCATAACATAAGGGAGGTAAGAATCCCAATCGGTTTGCTTCTCAGACACCATAGTGGATAGCATAGTTAATAATGTAGAATTGAAACGTTCCACCAACCCATCAGACTGAGGTCTCAGCGGTGTTGTGCGAGTTTGGTGTACTCCCAATAGCTTCAAAGCCTCCTTATGTAACTTGGCCGTATACTGAGAGCCCTGGTCACTATGGCACAATCTAGGCACCCCATATCTACACATCACCTCTGTAACAATTTTATCCGCCACCGTGGTAGCTTCCATGTTTGGGATTGCAAATGCCTCTACCCATCTAGTAAAATAATCTGACACCACCAGCACATATTTCATTCCACCCTCAGTTTCTGGCAAGGGTCCCAACAAGTCGGATGCTATACGCTCCATGGGTTCACCAACCCTGTACTGTTTCAAAGGGGCTCTATTTTTCTTTGTCTTTTTACTAGCACAAATGTCACATTGCCCACACCAAGTCCTAATATCCCGAGCCATACCATGCCAATGGTATCTGAACTCAACCTTTGGCATTACTTTTCGATATCCCAAGTGTGCCGCAGTAGGACTTGCATGTAAAGACAGAAATGCCGGTTTTCTCAACCGGGCTGGAAGCAAAACTTGCCATCTAATTTTCTTGCCATCATCTGACTCCCATTTTCTTTGTAATACTCTATTTCGCAAGTGTAATCGACCCCATTGCGCCCAGTAATGCTTCGCTCCAATACCTTTATCAGAGACATCTTCCCATTTTGGTTGAGGGAGGTTTTGCTCTTTGGCTGTCAAGATCCAAGCCAGATCCTTGTCTTCTAATTGATCTGACCTGATACCGTCCCAAGACCACCCTAAGTCATTACTTTCAGTCTGGCTATCCGCCGGACTTTCACTCGGTATCCATTGTTCCCCTTGCGCACTGGTGCCCGCAACTACACCGTCATCCTGTACCGCAGGATGACGGTTACTGGTAACGGCTGTTGGTTCCTTTTCACTGGGTTTGGTTTGCAGTGCCCTTACCCCTGAACTTTCGCCTGAGAACAAGGTTTGACTCTCCTGGTCAAACCCCATCCTTTCACATTGCATGCAAGGACCTCTAGACATAGCATCAGCATTATCATGGTTTTTACCAGCTCTAAACTGTAACTTAATTTTATACATTGACAACGTTGTCAACCACCTAGCCGTCTGCCCCTCTAGGGTTGCCTTTGTCCCCAGAATCCAAGCCAACGAGGCATGATCATACCTCAAAATGAACTCTTTTCCGTACAAGTAATGCTTGAATTTAGTCACAAACTCGACCACAGCTAGCAGTTCACGCCTGGTTACACAATAATTTCTTTCTGGCTTACTGAGTACCCTACTGCCATAGGCAATAACCTTCTCCTCACCCCCCTGGATCTGTGAAAGCACACCTCCTATGCCATAGGCCGATGCATCAGTATCCAGTACAAAAGTGTCTCTGTTGTTTGGGTATGCCAACACTGGTGCTGAACACAATCTTTGCTTTAGTGTCTGAAAAGCCTCCTCACACTCCTCATTCCAGATGAAAGGTGTATTTTTCTCTGTGAGGTTGTACAGTGGCTTGGCAATAGAACTGAAGTTCTTTATAAATTTACGATAATAAGATACTAAGCCACAAAATGACCTAACTTCAGTTGGTGATTTAGGAGTTTTCCACTCCATTACCGCCTTGACCTTGCCCTCTTCAGTACCTAACCCCTTTTCTGACACCTCATGGCCCAAAAACACCACACTTTTCTTTAACAACACACACTTCCTAGGCTTAAGCTTGAGCTTGGCCTTCTGGAGCCTCTCAAAAATTATCTCCAGGCGCTCTACACTTTGCTCAATCGTTGTGCCCCAAGATATAAGATCATCCAAGTAAATCAACACAATGTCAAACGTCAGACCAGCCATAACCTTCTCCATTAATAACTCAAAGGTGGCAGACCCCTGAATTATGCCAAATGGCATAACTTTGAACTGCAAAAGCTGATTTCTCCCTGTCGAAAATGCAGTTTTTTGTCGGTCCGATTCAGAATCAAGCTCAATTTGGTGGTAGCCCGAACAACAGTCAAGGGTAGAGAACCACTTCCCCCCATCCAGAGCATCATAGCACATTCCTATGTTTGGTAAGGGTTGTGCATTTACCCCAACACATCGAGCATTTAAATCTCTATAATCAATCGCCATCCGATAAGAACCGTCTTTTTTACGAACCATCACCACATTGGAATGCCAGGCACTTTCTGAGTTCTCTACCAGCCCATCCTCAAATAAATTCTTAGCCATACTGTCAGCGATGTCTTGCTGATGGATAGGCAGTCTTCGCGACTTTTGTTTGAACGGACGGGCATCCCCTGTGTCTATCTTACATTTCACTACGTCTGTCCTCCCTAAATCCCTATCATTTTTGGCAAATACATCCTGCCACCTTCTCAACATGCTTGCTATTCTAGGGCCATGCTCTGGGGCTACATCTTGCATGGTCCTGGTAAACAAATCTTGGAGATGCTCAGGTATACTCTCTAAGGTGTCTGACTCCTCAGTAATAGTCTCAACTGATAATTTACAACATTTACCCCTGTTAAGGATAGGAGAAACATTTTCTGCTTCTTTTATGGTGCTTTCTTCCCCTTCTGGTCCTACAACTTGTAGATTATCTACAGGCTGAACTATTCCTATATCTTGTCCTTTGTACAATACTACTGGTTCACTGGACGGATTCATTATCCTGACCGGACAGCGCTTTTTGCTGAGATCAACAACACTCCTAGCCGCTATAAGTCCTGTTTTTCCCATACTACCATTAGCATTTTCAACCAGGCCCCACCCAGTACTCATTCTCCTTTTTCCCCTGATTCTTGGCACCCCCTCAACTACCATTTCATGCCCAGGTGGTATACACACTGTTTCACCCAAGTTCACCCTACAACACTTTTGTGGTTCGCCTTCTGTGTTGCATCTGATGATCTCCTCATCAAATTTAAGGGTTTGATTTTTTATGTCAATAACACAACCTGACTTAGTCAGGAAATCCATCCCAATTATTGCATCACTGGTAATATTTGCTACTACCACTGTCATAAAAACCTTTGCCGAATGCAACTGAATTTCTACATTTATCTGGCCCAATGGCCTTAAGGGTTGGTCATTCATCACATAGAAGGTGGAGTAGCAGGGCTCCAAATTAGGTCTGATATGCTCTGGAATACTGTCAAAAATCTTAGGGGTTATCAGCGTTGTACATGAACCTGTGTCTATTAAGAAATTTACTGACACAGTACCTAATGTGCCTCTGGCATAGAGTCCACTCTCCGGTGCATTTGGAAAACAAGTTGACAACACCCTGGATTTTTGAAGAATTTCAGACTTTTTTTCTACAATGCTGTTTTTACTAGGCGTTAATACTACTGGCTCTTCTACCCTAGCTTCAGGTATTTCACCTGGCACTGAAGGAACATTATTTACAGTATCAATCTCCACTTTGGTCTGATCATCTATTACAGAATTATCTGTGTCTATAGAGCGGTTATCAGCCTCAGTTTTTTCAACTGTAATGACATCTTCGTTTTTGATAGAAGTAGTAATATTAACAGTGGGTTTTTCAACCCTTGTAGTATTTCCAGCGCCTAACATACATGTACTTTGGGGATTTCCCTGCTCTCTGACCAAATTGACCCCTTTCAAGATGGCCGACCTTAGTTTTCCGAACGCTTCGTCTCGTTACTAGTACCACCACCCCTATTTAGGTTTGGACAGTCCTTCTTGAAATGTGAAATGTCGCCGCATTCATAACATCTGCGTGGCTCCCCTTGCTGATTGCCCTGGAAACGTCTATACTCCCCATTCCTAACTGCGCCATTGTTAGTGTTACTACTGTTGCTATGGTAACCGTTGCTACCACCCTGTTTGCCATAGCTACCACTCTGGGGTCTGGTAATGCTATCATTACCACTGTTTTGCCTGTTATACCTATTTCCATTACTGATATTCTCTCTCTTCTCTACTGCTTCAGCTAATCTCGTTATAACTCTACGCAACTCATCCATCTCTTTTCCGAGATCCCTTTCCCTGGGTTGTTCACCCACACCCCTCACTGGTAATGATGGCCTTTTGATGGCTACACTATTCCCATTTCTCTGCGCCTCTAACTTTTTAAAGGCTTCTACCTCCAATGCTACAATGATTGCCTCTTCTAACGTTTTAGGCTGGGATTGAAAAAGTCTCATTCTGATATCCTGGTCAGTGATGGCGTCTGAAAAATGTGTCCGAGCCAACATATCTCTCTGACTTAATGACACTCCAGGGTATGCCAGGTTAGTCAGTCGCCTTACTGCCTGTCCGAGCTCTTTCAAACTCTCCTTTTCCCCTCTCACCCTAGCTCTGAGTTCTGCTAAGTGTAACTCCGGTCTCTGTTGTGGCCCAAACCTGAGGTTCATGATCTTTACTATTTCGTCATAGTTCTCAGAATAATCTATTGGCAGATCAGATAGCACTTTCTGTGCTTGGCCCCTAAGACAAGCAACTAAATATATGGCTTTCTCAGCCTTGTCCCACCTGTTTATTTTAGAGACTGCCTCAAAATGATGGGCATAATCTAACCATGAACCCTCCCCGTTATACTTTTCAGGTAGCATGTTGGGCTTCCGTAGGCCTCTTGACTGTTCGTCTCTACCCATACGTTCGTTACTAAGACCTGCATAGTTTCCCAGAGACTGTCCGTCTCTGTTCATTCTGTCATACCCGGGACTAAGATGCTGGTTAGGCATACTGTGTGCCTGTACATTATTCTGAGACTGTCCGTCTCCTTCCAAATTTCCATAACCGTGGTTAACGTAACGCTCGGTGTTACTCTGAGTCTCTCCGACTCTTACCGCACTCCCATGTAAATGTTCACGGCCCTCACATCTAATACCACTAGTGTGAAACCGAAACTGTTCGTCTCTTTCTTGGCCTTGGGTATCCCCTGCAGCGCCGGCTGCACTGTGACCCTCCCCTGTTCTAACATTATACTGGTTGGGCCTAATTTCTAACTCATTTTGATCTCTATGAAGTGCCAAGAGATTGTTGGCTGCTGCCATCACATTATCGAACTCATTCCTCAAGTCTGAGTTCTGTTCACCCAAAAATGGCGCAGATCTGCTCGACCGAGTTGCCATATTAACAACAATATATATATATAATTCCAGTCAAATTGTCTATTCCGATCACCTCAAAGCACTCTGCTGTCACCAATGTCGCGGGCGTGTACTCTAAACGGTTCTACCTTGAGGTTCACAGAATAAACTAACAGTAACACTTCAGTTAAAATGATATCAATCTATATAATTTGGCCAGTTCTTCACTGCGCCTTTAATTTCATACAGTTAATACGGAAATACACCTTGACTTACAAATATATCTTCTTCACCAGACGAAACAACGGTATTCGACACGGACGCTTAATAAATCGAGACGAGACACAATGTGACTTCCCCACACAACGTAACTTCTGAACTGACCCCGAAAATCCAGTGCAACTCCTTTTTATACTATGCAACAGAACCCCCCCGTAGAAATACGTCCCCCAACAGAACCCCCAAGGAAAAGCTATACAACCCCTTTAAAGATACGAAACTAAGACACCCCTTAAACATACGAACCCTCCAAAGGACCCCTATAAAACGACCCGGAAATATAACCAACCCGACGCGCTAACAATAATAAACATTGGCACGTGGCCAACGTAGACGTCATACGGGAATTCCCTACGAATTTACATGCCAACAATAGAATCCACAACGAGGCTCCCGCCATGTTTGCTAGCAGAAGAACAAAATAACATGCGTGACGGCGAGAGACAAAATGACATATAAATACCGTTTTAGCTGCAAGACTCATAGAACTTATATACAGACAGGTACAGATATTATAATAGCCTAACTAGGATGCTAACAAAAGTAGTGTCATGCCTTTGCGAAACCGCTACGCGCCCGCAAAGCGCATGACCAAAACCCTAACAATCTGGCATACTAAACGATGTACACTGCACTCAACTACAATCCATGCATACATTAATACATTACGAATATACAAAACGCCACAATTCATCTTGGGCGATATTTTGGTATTTTGAAAAGGTTGGGCTAGTCCAAAATGTGCTGATAGGGGGAGTGTTGCATGGGGTCTCATTTTTTGTTGGCAATCTTCAGAAATTTGAATGATTGGGCACGTTTTAAGGGGGAGAAAATGTCGGGTCAGCACGGGGGGGGGGGGGCAGTGTCGTGCTCGCTCCCGATACTTCTCCGAGTAACACACATTACTGGCTTTAGAGGTCATCTGATCAATTCGATCAATTTCTACTATTGAAATGAATCGTTAGAAATGGTGTCATTCTCTACTTGCAGAAATGATGCCGCCCTAGAGAGAATGGTTCGCTCCCTCAGTCATCGCCAACAGCTCGAGGAAGAAAAACAACGACGACAACATCAACACACGCAAGGAATAATCCACACGAAATTTCCATGGATCGTACAAAACAACTCGCTACCAAATTACTTCCTAAGTCACAATAAAGATGGTGCTAAATATTCTGACTCTGTCGTCGTGTTCATGCATCAGCCACGTGCGGCAGGATTGGCGCTGAGGGAATGCATGGAGACGATTGCATTACAGCGCTCCCTGGCTATGTCACCAGTACTAACAGACTCGGGGAGGCGCGATTGGGAAAATGGCGTCGGAACGGGGAATGATGCTTTAAAAAATCGTGTAGATATTCACCGCGGGAACTTTGCATTTGGAGTTTGCGATACCGTGACTAAACCGTGTTCGTATTTTATCATGATGCGTGAGCCCTGGCTGCGTGCGCTGTCAAGTTATCGTTATTGTAAGACTGCGCTGGCCGATGAGTGGTGTTCAGGAGAAAATGCAAATAAAATGTCGCTTCGCGAATGGATAGTGCATCAGGGGAGCGTTTTATTCCGTCTTCTCATCTATAGTTCACATTTCTGCCACAGTTTAGATGGTGGTGCTACCAGTACTAATAAAACCAATAATCGCCATTTACCCTGCTGGTTTGTGCAAAAACAAAGAATTGCAGATTTGACGAATTCGGACAAACACACCATTTTGGATTATGTGCTTGAGAACTTAGAAAAATGGTTTTCTGTGATCGGGATATATGAAGAGTTTGAAGACTCGATAAAATTATTCGAAGAAACTCTGACATGGCCTATGACGATGTGTCGCAGTCTTCAGCCGAGGAAATACTCATTCAGTTCTCGTGAGAGACGTGAAAACTCTGTGTTGTTTTTGCCAGAGACGGAAGTAGCTTCATTGAAAGAGGACCCTGCCGTAAAAGCCGCTCTTGAAGCGGACGAGAAAATTTACAAAAAGGCGAAAAGTATCTTTTCACGCCAGAGACAAATATTGTTTAATAAAGTTGGTAAGGGTAGATGAGGTGAGGGCTCTTACAATACATGTATAGGATGGTTGGGCCCTCTGGGTTATTTGAAATTATGAAAACATCGCGCCTATTCTTTACTCTTAAAGATTAGGGGTAATCCATGATAATCAACATTTTCGAAAGAGTAATTAAAAGTATGATGACACTACAAGTTGGCAAATTTGCTAAGTTTCCTTTGGCAATAAACTGATTATCGCGTTTCCTGCCAACATTTCGTGGTCAATGCATGGTAGTTGAAATTTTCACAGTGTTTAAGTGAGCATTCTCGAAACTAAAACACCGGCAGAAATTTCCTGGTTTACAGTAATTTGTAGATAGTGCTGCCATCTAGGAATGTGCTTACCGACTACACAGACATGTTGTTGAAAGATGTTATTTGCTGATAGAATACCAGTATTCATACTGCACATAATGCTATGCAATATTAGAGTAAGACTAAATGGTGTCAGCTAATAGTTTGTCTAATAGAGATTCCTTGGCATTTACAGCTCTTTGTGTACTGTCTCAGGACAGTACTGCTCACAATTGACCTATCTCATTCATTGTTACTTGCAGCCCGTGTAGTGTGTTCTGAAAATTGAGCTTACGTGGAAAGGGCATTGTTGAAGTAAGGGTATCAGATACTCTGGTTTAACCTGGGAGTGAGGTTAAACATCTCAGAAATTCTGTATTTGAAATGGCAATCATCATCTCCACAGTTTTTTTCCTAGGCATTGTCAACTCTATTTGTGTTGGGGCACTGTACAGTATAGTTGATAAAACTGTTTCAAGTTTGTAGATAAATGTTAAATATAAATAATAAATCAATAAAACGTTTGATTTTGTTCTTTCTCACCTCGGCAATCAGCATGCAACAATTTTTGCAAGGGTTGCCACCTCACCGAGTCAAGGTAAGCCACATCTCTGAGTGATACCAGCCTCAGGTTAGTGCTGCCTCTAAACTGGACCCGCCACAGACTATCTCGGTGAGGCTCGTCAGAAACAAAGAACAGGATGAGGGGAGAAGTCTAGCCAAACAACAACCTTGAGATCCTGTCAGTAACTTTACAGCTCATTCTGGCGAAGATAAGCCAAGACAAAGAGCTGTATAGGATTTCTCCTGGTATAGAACTTCCCCTTTAATCAAAGTGTCTTCACACATATACAGTAGAACCTCGCTATTAAGGCCACCCTCAAGACTGACAAGTGCTCTCCTAATAGAAAGGTGCCCAGATAAGCTGCGTTGCCCCCCTGCTTGATGAGAGATGCAAACGTACTTAAGTTGTTACCCAATTCAGTATTAATGTCTCATTGACAAAAGTCATTTCTGAAGGACGCGTCGGTACGTCCTCCAAGCTGATACATGTATATCCATATGACATTCATCTTCTCTGGTGCTGCCATCTGAGCTAAGAAAATGGAACTAGGCAATTACGAAAAATTAAAAATATCGCCCGTTTTTAGGGCGGGGAACGATTTACAGTTGGAACCCCTGAACCAGCTCCCTCAGATCCGTCATTCATCAAGTCAAAGCAAGTATGAACCTGGTTTAATCTGTGGTTTATCTTATTAATATAATACACTACCCCGCAAGACCCTTACTGTGCAAATTCTCTCGGCATTACATCTATGGTGTTAACTCCACTTACGTAGCAGGTGCGTTGCAGGTCATTTGTCTATGCTGCCACCTCTTAGTGAGGACAATAACTAGTAGTCCCGGCATGAAATGTGGAAAATATTGACGCTGTTTACTTCTTCCTTGACACGTTGTAGTGAGTTTGCCACTGATGAGAATTGGGGGACCGAGGAAGAGGGAAATTCGATAAAATTAATCGGGATGTCTACTTTCAGTCAGGCCAGGTGTCAACATTGTCTCTGTGGCAGCAAGGCTGTGAACTGTCTTCTCTGTGGTCACGTCAGGTGTCTCACCCTCAGAGCTGGTGTTCTGATTTCATGCAATCCCTTTATGAAAATGATCAGGTATTCACCATGTGAAAATGAGACATATTTTTCCTAAGGGTGGTGACAAGGTCCACCCTGTAGAAACATGGTGCACTACGTTGGGAGAGTACACATCTAGATCAGACAGAGTACGCATAGTGAATGGGGCATGGCACTACCTAATGACGCAATGGACAGTCTCGGGAGTCTAAGAAAGTAAATCAGAGGCCAATGATTGATAGAAATGAAATAAAGAACACTGGACACAACCATGTATATACAAGTTTATCTATTTTCTGTTTCCAAAACTATACTTACGTAATTTTGATATCATTTTCACCAGTTTATTATACAAGAAATAAGAATTAAAAGGACAGTTAGTGCGCAGAATTTTTTTTCATACCATACAATGGTCGGAGAGGCGATTGTTTTTTTCCTCAGGATGTTAGTTCCCCGGATGTTGCAATATAACAATAGACCTGTCCCCAATATGCATCAAAGCCTTAGCGGTTTATAGGGTTTATACATAAAACAACAACAGCTGAACAACGAAGAGTATTCCTTTGCGCATGCTCAGTAGCAAATCAGATCGTCGCCCATTTTTCGTCGTCGCTTGTCCGAGTAAAATTTATATTCTAGATTTTGTATCCGCTGACCAATGTCCTTTTTTGTTCGGTAACCATAGTTACCGGCGTTTGTGTTAGGGAGTTCGTCGGTGAATTGTGAGATTTCTTCCTCCTGGACTGTCTTCACCTCCTTCGGCCTACCCTTGTCGTCGAATTCGGTCAGGAAACCCCAGTTCTCCTCCCTGAAAATGTTGCAGAAAGCGGGTAAAAGTTGAACCGCACCGACCAGTCGATGTCATGACAATGTTCAGTACAGTTCAGCTTTAATTATATCAAAATAATGATCACTTCAGCTTTAAATTGGATGAATATGATTTGCAGACGTCGTGAAGCGGTGAATGCGCACCAGCCCCCCCCGCAAACACTTTTTTCTTTGATGACATTGCAGGAGGGTGCGAATTTGCGGCTTGTACAGTACAACTTCAGTGCAACAGCTTGGCACTAATGAACGAGCTCAGTGACATGTGCGAGGGGAGAAGTTACTGACTCTGACATCTGAGGGAATACGCACCAATTTTTGAGTCCTCTTTTCTCGCCTTCAACCGCTTGCTTCCAAATGGTGTCCTGCCCCACCTGGTCACACTTGGCGTAGTCCCCCTGCGAGTAGTTGCGGCTCGCCTCCGGTATACTCTTCTTGGGGACGCAATTGTCGTGGTATTCACTGAGAGGAGGGGGGGGGGGGAGAGAAAAAGAATAAACGGTAATTAGAATTCAAAAATCTGTCCCAGAGTCTCTGTTCGTTCTGCGCGTTCCAAAAACTTCACGGGAAACACTAAGAATTGTGAACACTGAGACAGGTCGGGGTTTTTTCTATAAAAAGTGAGCACGGGTGAACCACGCCCACATTAGGTACCGAAAGCAAAACCAATTAACGGCATGTCGCAATTTGCATCAGATAATGTCAGTTGACGGACGAGGTGTTGACCGGTCGCCATGGAGAAACATAATGGCGCGAAACAAATAGAATGTATCTCTGCGGGAGGAATGCACGCCATTTCCTATTTCAATCCCTAGTGTACTAATCCATACGTGATGAAACCAATGTACAATACCTCGTCCATCCTGAGGAAATAGGTTCGCTTCGCCTCAGCGAACATTAACCCCCGATTTCATCAGGATGAGTTTTCACGCGTGCTCACCAGAATTATACCACAATAAACGACGAACTATACTTTCCAAAGGCAACGTCCCTTGGAAAGCTTTGACTTGTACGTTATGCAGTGTGAAACTAGCCATAAAGAGTACAATACTTGCAACTCTTGGACTATGTGAGGGAATATGACATTTTGAGACTGGAGAAACACCGAGATGACACTGGGACAATACTTAATGGCCTTGAAAAGAGGTCACAGCGACCTGAAGGTCAAGATCGATCGTCCCTAAAAAGCTGGAAATAGAACCATAGTGATTTAAACCTACCTCTTCTGATAATTCTGATAACTGAACATAACACCTGAAGGCATAGGTTGGTGCGCCATTTTGGATGAGTTGTGTTTGAGGACAGTCTCAGTATGAAAACTTTGTCCGATGAAAGAGATGAAGTCTTCAAATTAGATTCCGTGTATCACCAGGAAGGCGCAAACTCCCTTCAAGAATCCAACTGACCAATATAACTCTCTCAATTACCGATATTAATCTCTTTTTTTACTGAAAAATTACGGCACCTTTTCCTTTCCGTTTTGATCTAAGTCATATGTACAGTATAATACTGAATATATAAGTATGTATACACCGTAGGCTCTGTTATTTCCTAGGCCTTTGGTTTCCAAGTCGGATTACTTTCGCTGCCGTTCCTTTTTTGGTTTCTCACCCCCACTGGCCAGATCAGGTGGTGATAGCCTTTGATTGACGCGCCACGGTGCTCTCAGTGGCGGGAAAAAACAACGCAAAGGGAGAGAAATTATGGGTAGAAATCTAACAAAAATGTGTCATAAAAGAACCAAGATGGCGTCCATCTCATGGATAATCCTTGGATTATGATTTGTCGGGAGAAAGCATGGCACATGACACAGGAAGAGCCAAGCTCCAAACGCTCCCAGTGGCCCGCCAGCTAGCGTCTCTCGTAAGAGGTTCAGATTCAGATATCCCAGTTGACCAATGGGCCAGAGACTTGTCAACGTGACACACAGACTTGAAAGTGATCCAGAGACCTTAAATGTGTGTCCTGATCCTGAAGTTGTTCTTAATAATATTTTTATCCAAAATGTCTCAAGCTGTTTTTGACCTCCAGTAGAAATGCTCTCATTATTATTTGTCGATAATGCCCAACAGCTGTATCAGGCTGTTAGCGCCAAAATAAGAACGTCAAGAAATCAATGATTACATCGTCGACCAAAACAACACTGGTGTTTATATTCTGACGGCCATGATTGATCTGGTTGCCCTAGTGACGGGGAAGCTATGGCAGTTTCAGTTAACTCTCTGTGGTCATAGTTTGCTTGCTAGCGGATCAATGAAGTACACTGACTTCACTCGGAACGACAGTTGATGTTTGGTAAATTTCTTCAATCACTGAATGAAGGAGACTGGTGAAAGAGTCTTGACTTTTGGTCGGAGTCAAAATCTTTGAAGACACGGACCTCCATACCGAATGTTTCCCGAATTCCCGTTGAAAATTCCGGGGGTGCGCACAGACATTTGCACAGCGGCTTAAGACTTCTTCATAACCGTATAATGGTCTACTAAATAAAGGACTGATAGCCTTTGTGTCCCGCTAACTCAAACTATTGGCCGACTATATGACTTATCTTGTTTATGTATGTGAATTACATGCCCTGGTTCACAGCACGCAAGCCTATGCCAGTATAGTTCAAGAATCGACCACATGGGTCGTGATCTTTCAGAATACCACGTTCAATACCAATGGGGAGCAAAATCCAGCAAAATGTACCTTTTCTGCTTCCAATCAATGATATAGCCCAACCATATAGGCATTCAGAAGTTATAGCGGGATTTGCGGCCGCGAGTCTGGCAACCACGAAAACCGCGCCGTGACGTAACCTGCTTTTAATTCGTCGCCGCAAGGCTTCAGACGCGCCATCCTGATATTCAGTGCACCACTCGGCACGAATGACCGAGCAGTATTGTTTGTGAGGTGAGGAGCATGTGACTGACTCTGGTATTCTAGGATGCAGAATCCTATGAGGCAGTCGGGAAGGACCCGAAATGACAGGTTGACTTACCTCGGTTGAGACGATTTCATATAATTTGGAATCAGCCTTGAGTCTGTCTCCATTTTGCGTTTTAAGTTTCCTCCAATGTATTTCGAAAAAATCTATGAAATCACCTGGAAGAAGATCAATATGAAGTCGAACTAAAATCGTGGCTGGAGCTCTTTCAATGTCGAATTCATGTTTGACGAGGTTTTGTATGAAGCCTGTCTAGTGCTTGTCCGATACCTTGTCGCGGTGAACCAGTTGGTACGCTTAGGTGACCCTGGAGGCGGCACCGAAAGTTCCAAACATGCCAGTGAGAAGCGAAATGAAATCTAGATATTTTTTGAGATTAAGATTATCATCTACCGTCGTTTTATTCGTTAAGTTGGACTTAACCAGTATTGGAGCAAACTTTAGGGAATCAAAAAAAAAAACACCACTTTATCACGTCTTATTGTTAATCTGTTGTTTCATTGCCAAAAACTGAGGTTGAAAGGAATCAGCTGCATATTGAACATGGTCGCCAGAGTATACAATATGAAGGTCTACTTTATGATGCTCTAGTATTTTCAGGGGTGTGTCCAGGGGGTCTGACACGCTGCCTCCTTCCCGTGCAGAATAGCCTGAAACATCATCCTGAGGAACAGGGGTGTGTGTTCGCTTCTGTGTGCATGGCCCGCTGGGAAGCTATCTTGTACTTTTTTATTTCAACTGTTATCGACACGAGCTTGCAATTACTGGTTATGCCAGGATATATCTAAAAGCAGGCCAATTATGAAGCGAAATGAACTATATCTTTGGAACTGGCTGCGATTTTGTCATCCCGCAATGGTGAACAAATTATGTTTATTCATTCACCAGAAAATTCATTAAGAACGCCCCGGTGAGGAACAGTTACTCATAACACAACCATAACAGCTTATTAGGTTCTAATGAATCAAGTTTTGAATAGCTAACACAGACAACAATCTCACATCAGCTCTTTATGAAATCATTCTAGATTCTTCTCTGTTCTGGCGTTATCAGTGGTATATCACCGATGTGAAAAAAACTCGGTTAGTCACTGCATTTCTAAATTTATTAGAAACCTTCAGGAGAGAATAAATACGAGTTTTGTATGAGACAGTAGCCAACTGCCTCAGGCTTATCTGGTTATCATGAAATATCCTACTGAGGAATGTATACTGCTTAGCTAGGCCTAATATCTATTTCACAGGCTTATATATTGGAGACGAGACCAATATTAACCCTTTGTGGATGCGTGATGACTGATGTTTTAGAAGACATGGGATTACATATTTTAAAAGTGATTTTCTTAGTTGATGTTGATGTCACACGTTGAATCAGAATCAAATTATTCAAGTCCTTATCTATTTCATTTTAGTCCTTATCTGTTTAAATTTAGACCTCCACAACCTTTGAGAGAGTAGGGCCGGACACGTTTTCTAGGGCGATATTTTCTGCATTGGCTTTAGATGTATTTTGAAGCCAATAGATCAGTTGATCAGTTGCCTGGTCACAGCAATACACGACGTGGTCATAATATTTTGCGTTAACCTTTCACTGAGCGCATGAATCATGGATTTCCTAGCTGTCATGTTTGTTACCATGAACCCCAAACTAACAGATGCGAAAATTGACTTACCTTTGCCTTAGCTGTTCGAACGTTTCGATTAGTCTGCCGATCAAATGGTACACTACCGGGGGTAATGTTTTTGGTCAACCAACAGGTTTCCATGGAAACCGAAGACGCTGTCAATTTCGGAACGTAGTGTCAGACGACGAAGAGCACGTCAATATTATTGAAATGTTATGAAATCTTCAAGTTTAGCGGTTCTGAAGATGTCTGCAGAATATATGCTAGAAACCCGTTATCCAGTGTGTCGTCAATGATATCCAACGGACAACTATATCATAACAGAGATTTAAATGTCGCCCAGAGTGTGTTTCAGCTCATTAATATTAATCAGAATGATATTTACCTTGATTAAATGTTGCCGCCTGGGTGATTCGCTCTTACGTACCGTGAAGCGGATGATTACGTTTTGAGGCCACGCAAAATCAAATTGAATAGTTTGGGAAGTTTCGCCGACTGCGCATTTATTACTGTTTGAAACTTTCCCGGAATAATAGAACTGCAGCTGATGACCCTTACCATGAGCAATCACTGACGGATCTCCATGAATGACTAAATAACAAGAGAATTAAAAAAGGGATTTAAAAAAATTCTGATTCAACGGGTGTCGAACCCGCGACAATTCGGTTATGAAACCAGCGATGCAACCACTGAGCCATCAAGGCTTGCATGAAGGTTTTCTTCCGGTCTTATACCCATGTGCTACGCTCGACATGAGGGAATGTGATCCCCCTCTGTTACCATTCAAGTCGTCGCCATATTGAAATATCAGTCCGAGTGTGACTAGGTCGCGCAGGTGGCAGAGTGATTTAGCCATGTGTTTGTTTATGTATGGAGTTCAGAAAAGGGTTCATCTTGAAAAAAGTTGCCTATATTCCACTCTGTCGATGATAGTTGGATGAAGCCGTGAAAGATGATAATGAATCAGACGATATTATGTCATATTTCTTTATTAAATATATTCGTAGGTTACTACGGAAACCATAACAAGCCTCGCCGCGACAGGGTCCACGTGACCATGCCTTGGCCACGTGACACGACTCTGCCAGTATTGGGTCCACACGGGGTCTACAGAACATTCAACAACAAAGTCCAGAAGCGCGATCGTTGTTGTTGACAAGATTTTAGGCTTTTGGGTAAAGGTGAAGGATAAGGGCTTAGAGTAACCAGTAGGGTTAGGGTAAGGAACACGAGAAATATGTGTTTAGGGTTTGAGTAGAATCAGCGATCCGCCGCTCATTCCTACCGAGTACCCCCCTGATAGTTGATACATAAAAATTACGTCGAAGGATTAAAAACCTCACAGCCACGTAGCAAGAGTCTTGCGGTGACCTGATTCACCAGCCTGGAGGCAACATAGTCCACAAGCCTTGCAGCGACGGACATGATCCCAAAGCCTTGCGGCGACATAGTTCAAAAGCGCAGGGTTTGCACAAAGCCTTCCGGCGACATAGTTCAATGCGTTTGCAAGCCTTGCAGCGACAGGGTTCACAAGCATTGCGACGACATTAGTGCACAAGCTTAGCGGCGACACTACACTTCGCAAGCCTAGTGATGACATAGTCCGCAAGCTTAGCGGCGACAGGGTTCACGAGCTTTGTGGTGACATGGTCCAAAAGTATGTCAAACCGATATTATTTCAAGATGAACCGCCGTTAACTGTGGTGGTAATAAGGATAATGGCTATAGTATAAAGCGATGTCTAGCGGGCATCTCGCATAGAATGTACTGAGGATGTCGACGCTTTTTTCGGATTAAGCCTCCCCTGTATGTAAACATCGTCATCAGAATTGTCCCAATCTCGGCTTGTTCTTCGTATTGATTTGGAGCCGGATGAAACTGAACCGACGCACTGATCGTCAGAGGCGGTGTTCCATTGGGATATTGCGTCAACCCGCGGGTGGCATTGGGAATTTTGCAGTGAAAGCTCACATCTCCTCTGCGTAGGCGAGCTCTTAAGAGAATCGTTCGAGTTTTGTCTCTGCATTTGTAACGAGTCCCTTGGTGATCCTATCTTCGGCACATGATACCCCGCCACCGGCTCTTGACCTTGCGTCCAGTTGACGCCCATATTAGGTGGGGGGACCTCAACGTAGCAACCGAACACTTTCGAACGCCGATCCGGAATGGCCACTGGATATGTGGCCCGTTTGCCAGTCATGTGGTGTTCCTCTTCGACTGCATTGTCGTAAGCAATCGGTGGCAAACTTCTCTGTGCCCAGGGGGCGCACAACACTTCCCCATCACTGTCCAGAGGAGTTTCTCTTCGCTCAGGAAAATCATATTCCATTGGACGTTCGAACTCGAAATGTTGTGGTTGCGAACGAAAGCGAAAGCAACCGACGTAGTCTGCGTTCCGCGGCTGAACAACAAGTCCGTCAACCCTTGATGAAAATCGCGGCGTACAAACTGCAATCTCATCAGAAGTGGGCTCCGGAATTGGCCGAACTTGGAGAGGTGGCAGAAGGTTTTTCCGACGTAATAGATTCGGAGTTCCCCGCAGTGGAGGTAATGGCGATCCGTCCGAGCCAGAGTGGGAGGATGTTGATCGGAAGCTTCGTGCTGCTGACAAGGAATGCGAGGGCGTCCCCAGACTCGGCCTTGTCGTCATCACAGAATGATTGCGTATGTGCATATTGTCACCGTTGAGACTAACGTCACTGTTTCCACTGAGGTCGTGGAATCCAGATTCCCCTGAAAATGTACAATCTGACGATCGCCTGCCAGATTGTGAAGACATGAGCGCCCGGAACGCAGGTTTATTTACAACGTCACGAAAGCGTCTGCTGCTGCGATCCCGAGGGGGTGAAAAATCATGATCGAATTGCGTCTGCGTGAATCTTCTGTGCGGATCGGGAGGAAGGTGGGACCTTCGTGGGTAGTGGTTGCCCGCTTCCGGCTCAACGTCATGTTGTTTTCTGTAACGGCGGCCATTTTGACGCAAATGTATTTCTTTCCTGTTGGAAATCATTTCATGATTCGACTGCGCATGCGGGGGCTCGTCGCGAGCGTTACACGAGCACGGCAATTGCTTATTGCGCGCGCTGCGTGCGTTCTCCTCCATCCGAATCTGTTTTATCGCATTGATGGCGCCAGCAATGTCCACTTTGCGTAACCCGATGGCGCTCAAGGTCGGCTCGATCCGTTGGAGTTCGCGGTCAACAGACTGTGTCGATCTCTCCTCCCCATCCTTATACTGTTCGTCCCCAGGCGCACCAGCAGCGCCGACAGGAATTTTATATGTGGTGTGATGCTCAACAATAGATATGTCGATATCCCCCAAGGTTGCATTGCCCTGTCCGCTTCTTGACGTCCGCTTCCGAGTTGGTTTTGTCCTGGGGGCGTGGTTGTATTGGCGGTAGTCGTCTGAACTACTGGAAGATGGCGACTGAGACGGACAGAGGTTGACGAAGGGCCGGGGGTCTTGCGTCTTCTCGTCGAGGCAATCGGAATCGGAAGTATCGCATAATAACGCCTTTTCCTGTAGTCTTTGGCGAGACTTCCGCCTCGAACGCTTTCCGACTCGTTGGGGCTTCCGCAAGGACATCTGAAGGAAGCAACGAGAATTTGATGAAAATCAGGTCGTACTGATAGTCACTTCCAAAAATTGACAACTAAAAACATATAAATCCAGAATTAAGACTAAAAAGGTAACTCACCGTCTTTCCCAAACTTCTACAACTTGTCGCTGTCCCGTTTGGCAGTTGTGTCTTGACTGACCGACAGATATGACACGTCTAAACCCGAACTTCTATAACTTGTCGCTGTCCCGTTTGGCAGATGTGGACAATGTTTTACCACGCTAAGATATCGGCGTTTGACGAATGAGGGATTGCAGCCCCCTTTAAAGTCATTATAGCAGTGCCGTCTGGGAGGTTCCAGAACCTGCGCACCTTTTTAAGTCATGAAGACATGACTCAGAGGTGTAAAAAGGGTCGATCTAACTGGATCGGACGTCCGGGCAACGGCTGTCAGTTTTGGACGTGATAATAGACTCATTGACAGGCAAGAGTTTATAAAAAGGCCACGGTAAATTCGTATGACATTTGTCACATCTTTCAAAACTGATACTGACATCATTAACTCAACTATGATGATAAAACATCTGTCAAAATGTTTCAGTCTTCATCTGAGCTATGAAAATGGAACTAGAATTTGAATTAAAAAAACTATTCACGCCCGTTTTTAGGGCGGAGGACGATTTACAACTGGAACCCCTGAACCAGCTCCCGAAGATCCGTCATTCATCAAGTCATAGCAAGTATGAACCTGGTTTAACCTGTGGTTTATCTTATTAATAAACTACCCAACGAGACTCTTATATACTGTGCAAATTCTCTCGGCATAACATCCATGGTGTTAACCCCACTTACGTAGCAGGTGCGTTGCAGGTCATTTGTCTATGCTGCCACCTCTTAGTGAGGACAATAACTAGTAGTCCCCAGCATGTGGAAATTATTGACGCTGTTTGGGACCGAGGAAGAGGGAAATTCGATAAAATTAATCGGGATGATCTTACTGTCATACATACTAAAAAGACGTTTATATGGCATTGAAATTCTGCCAGCATTACTCCCATGGGTACGTCATATATACGTTTCATGTAGTACTGGTGGTCCACGGCAGGGGAGCTAGGGAGAACAGACTTCAGAACCTGGTATGAGCCGATACACGGCAGGGAGTTAGAGAGGAAAGACTTTCGTTGGTATAGGAGTCCTAAAAGACTGATCCAGAGTTGTCTCTTTATGTGACTTTGATCTCCTGCTCTGCTCAGTCCGATGGACAGCTACTGACACAAAACTAGAATCCTGGAGAAGACAACCTGGATCATTTCACATCTAGTCGAGTCATTGTATACCCTGTACAGATTACATGACACATCAATCTTGTAGATACACCCTGTAATGGAACACGACACTTTGTCGTTGGATGACACAGTTGGGGAAAATGTCGCAACCTGGTATTGTGCGCTATGTTACATCTAGACATGCTAACGACCATGTTGCAGCATGTATTGTGCGCTATGTTACATCTAGACATGCTAACGACCATGTTGCAGCAGGTGTTGTGGGCAATGTTACAGTCAGATATGCTAACGACCATGTTGCAGCAGGTGTTGTGGGCAATGCTACAGTCAGATATGCTAACGACCATGTTGCAGCAGGTGTTGTGGGTAATGTTACAGTCAGATATGCTAAGGACAAACTGGAATTGAAACTGGAATTGCAGGCAGGTCGACATGTTGGCCTGTATGCTGGTGTTCTGTACCATAATATTACATATATGATTGCAGCCAGATATGCTAAGGACAATGTCACAACCTGGTATTGTGCAATATTGTATCCATATATGCTAAGGAAAATGTTACAACCCAGCGTTGTGGGCTATATTATACCCATACATGCTGAGCACAATGTCACAATCTAAGAAAAATCATCAATCTGTGGGAAAATGCTGAATCATGCCAACGTGCCACAAATTGTGTTTTAGACCTGCTGCCCATGAGCTTGATTTCTGTTTCAACCTTGTCTCCAGAGACTTATTAAATTGTTTTAAAGTACATTTTTCCAAACAAACAGTTAGTGAGGCCATAATTGTGCATATAAAGTTCTTAGCAAATCATTTACTGCCAATATTTATGCTTCAAACACTTTATTATGAGAATAATCGACATAATCGAAGTTTTCACTAGATCTACCAGGGACGAGACTGATTGGCCTTGACCCAGATACATTGTATACATTTACAACGTGACCATGCAAGTGCCATTTGAACTGATTGTACAGTGTTATAATAAGTCTCCTGATTTCGTCGGGTAACTTCTTTGTAAGCAACCGATTTATATGATAATACAAACTGAATCATAGTCACTGCGTTCATATTTATTACCGGAGCCTTGTGAACGGGAGTCAGAGGAGCATAAGTCATAATAAGCCATAAGATAATTAAAGATGGGGCTACTTTCTGAAGGATCCCCTCTGACTTGGGAGGAGACTAAAAAGTTGGCAGATCATGTACGGAAACATGGCATTCAACAGTTTATCAACCAGTATCACAAAGTCACTAAGAAGCTTCAGGAATTGAGAGAGAAAAACCATGGGAAGAAAATGGATTCCATGGTGGAGCTGAAGTGGGGTGATGAGGTGAGTTACCATGGTTACGTAAGCTTTAAAGGTGTGGTTAGGGTGTAGAATCAACTGTCGTATGGTTTGTTTCCATGGACTATGCCTTGCTCAGCTGCTGGTAGGTTTGATACAACCGTAGCCGAGGTGTACAAAGTACATGTGGTGATCACCGTCGTTGTTTTTTTCTGTCGTAGGTCTTGAGGTGCGCTACCAATCCCAGAGAAGACGATGGTTACAGTGTATTGATGAAGACATAAGCATTTTGTTGCACCAATCATGTATATATGTATATCATTCAATGTGAAATGTCATGCCTTAACCGGTGTCTCCACCAAGACAGTCTGTATTTAAATTGTACAGAGTCCTGTCACATCAAAAACTGGTGTGACATAACCAACCATCACCTTAGGACTGTAGTGCAGTAAATGAGAAATGTCATTGACAGTAAGATCAAAATCTGAAAAAATGGGCATGAGGTACTTGTTGATACTTTGCATTAACAATAGGAATAGGAATTAGCAATAACAACAGCAATATAAATTCTCCTTGCCTTATGAAGTTGGTCTAATTGCATGCATTATGGACATTTTGCAAGCATTTAGCTACATTTTGACCATGTTGCTGAACATTTGCTGACAAAATTATTCCAGCAATCTAAATATTTGTGCAAAGCTATCTGATTATGATATAGATTATGAGTGGCAACCACTTCCTCAATGCTGAGTATATTGAAGTGTTTGGCAAATATTCCAAGGTAATTGCTGCTCCTGAAAACATGACTTAGTCTGAATAGAGGGGTTGTCTTCATGGTGAATTGGGTCAGGTTGTCACGATGGTGAAGGCCAAGTTGAGAAAAAGTTTCATCAGCTTTCCAGCTTATTGAGAATGAGATTGAGCCTGAGAGAACATCAGAACAGGTCACCATCTTAGGTCCATAAATCCCTTAACAACCTCCAAAACTGCCTATCATCATTGGAGTTTAACCTGATTCTCAGCAGACGCTCTATGATTGGAACTAGGTGACCACCTGGTCAACAATGCTAGCACAGAACACGAAATCGAAATCCCCCCAAACTGCTCTTCTACTGTTTTCTTGCTTTATTTGAATGTAATGGTTAAGTGTGTGAGCACCAGTTTAGACTTCATCTCTTGGCCAATTGCATAATATAAAAAATGCTCCGATGATTTTTATCATTCATATTGACACTCCTTCAAAATGACAATATTCTACATGCAATGACATGTAAACTCTCCCTGTAGTGCATAGTGCTGCCCCGAGTTGAAGTTCGCAAGTATTGTATTTGAAGTTGAAAATATTGAATTTTCTTGGCACTGTAGATTGTAAACTCTTGACCGCTTTACACTCTCCACCTGTCACTGTGTGCTCCATCTCATTACACACCTTCTAGTTCACTGAATTTGATTGCACTTTTAAGCGCATTTAACTAAGCAGCCATGTCCATTTGTTTGTGTGTTGTTTGAAGATTTGCTTGAAGTTGAAGTGTCAGCTAAGTGCGTAAGAGGGCCTTTCCACACTTGCAACATCTAATCTCGAGTACGTATATAGCTTGTCACGCATATGATGGGCAGGAAGGTTGTTTGGGGGCATTCACTGGTCACAGCTCATGGCTCTGCATCTCTTCTCTGCACCAAGAATCTATTCAAGCTGACATACTCGTAACATCCTATTGCTTCAATGCTCGTCTTTGCACAGAGATCATTGCCCTAAGCCTCTTCTGCCATGCACCAACTAATATTGTTTCAAACTGTGACCTTTAGGCCTATGCGTAAACAAAAAACGTCCCAAAATAACGACCAAATCAACTTCGTTTTGTAGTAGTAGCTCTGCCTCTCTCAGGCTGAGTGAGCAGCCACCCGACAGATGGCGGGACAAACTCTGCTTTATGACCATTCCAAGGCAGAAGACATGACGTAAACGCCTTCAACAAGAAATCGAAAACTAAATATTGGTCTAACACCTCCTTTCCTATTCAAAGTGATTTGCCCAACGATATTAAGAAGACGCTGTCTATTCTTTCATGTTTCAGGTGGAGTACATTCTCGTCAAATTCGATGATGAAAACAGACGCGTCGGCGTGAATCTGAAAGCGACACAGCTCATGGAAAAACTAATGGAAAACGAGGAGGAAAATAAGTAAGTGATTTCCGTTTAAAATGAAGTTTGTCTCATAGCATGCTCCCTGATCATTTGTCCCAACGGCAGCAAAACTACACCATTGGTTCCAGCGGCTATTTGTGCCTATTTATACGCCTTGGTTGAGTAAGACAAATTAGACAAACAAAGAGACCAGAGTGTTTCATGCCGTGGGATCGCACCAGGGACCTCTTGACCCCTACCGAAGAGTCAGAGTCATGGGCTACTGCCGCTTCCACAACATGTAAGATCAGCATGACTCGACAAAAGTGTATCTTGCGTCCCTTTCATTACATGCATTAGTCTATGCTCCAAAACTATTCATTATCTGCTGAGTCATCATTGCGATATGTTGACATTGAAAGTGAAGAGCAATGGAAAGCTGCTATATGTCGGACTAAAAGCAATTAGACGATTGTTGGATCAAAAGCTCCCTGCAGATAGGCATTTTTTGTTGCAGTGATTTGTGATAATTATCGCTTGATTCTTGTCACAGGAACCTATGCTGACCCTCATTACATACAAGCAAAAGTCGTCTCTCCGGAGTATCTCGATATCTAACATTTCTTGCTCTCTGTCCCAGGTTGACCATCGGATTGTGGCGGCCAGAATATGCCGAATACATGGTGGAGGGAACACCTGGAAAACCGTATGAGAGCGACCTGGCCTATTTTAATGTTGTCGAGTCAAATATGAAAAGAAGGTAAAATTGTTGTGAAAGTTATTTTATGACTATTATATTCATATCGACTTGATTTTGCTTCAATTGTAAAGTTATGATTTATTGACATTTCAAGTCCATAAAATGCATAAAGGGTCTTTGAAATTGTTTGCTATCAAAAATAAAAGCACATTGGCAACTTGGCATGATAAAAAATCCTTGTACATATATGTATATGATTTCCAGCCGATCTACTATTTTGTGGCTGCTACTGCAGTGGAGATGACAGTTCTTGCTACACTCAGTTCAGATGAGAATCCTCTTCAAGAATGAGCTGCCGTCACAATCAGTTCATTCTCTGTTGCTGTCTGTACGTCTTTACGACAACAGTCCTCTAACATGTAATGACATGTAAGCAGACGCCATGACAGGTGCAAGAGTAAGGTGACTGAATGTTAGCCCCAGTGATCGTTCAATGTCAATCAGATGTCCAAAAACCAACATTGTAGTATCTGTTTTGTTGATGTTTCAGACGTGAGGCGGTGCTTGCACTCTGTAACGAACCGGATGAAAGTCTACTCAGTATTGTTTCATTTCCAAGGTGAGTCATCGCATTCAGTTTTAGTTCTGTCCAGACTGAGTTACAGAACATCATGCTCCTGAGCCCTCCTTCAACAGTCTTTTATAGAGATTCACTATTTCTAGGTCCGTATGAATTGAGCAGTTTGGTGGTCTGTATAGTACTGATCTAACGGAATTGTAAAAACCAATCAGAGCTACTACATGAGAGCTCAGAGCTTATGATAGATTATGACACTGCCTATCTGCTTATGTCAGCAACTCATTCACTTCAAAATTGCAGTTTTGTCCAGTGTGCCTTACAATTGTACGTGTCCAATTGTTAGAGATTCAACAAAGATAGCATCAATATGGTGAACAGCCGTTATGACAGCTGGTCGACTGAAATACGTGGAATGATGAAATGTTATTCAGATGAATTGAAATGTTTGGGCATTTTGTCTTCATGCGATCGCCACGCAGCTGTGGCATGCATTGATTATCGTACTTCTGTTGAAATATGTAACACTTGACCTAAATCACACAGTTAGAAATTCAAGAAATTGACAAAATTTGGAGACTCTCTGGAGTCCAATCAAGATTGAACTCTGAATCTGGAAGGTGCCAGTGCAACACATCAGATCAGACACAAGAGCATGTGCTCCAGAACTGCTCTCTCTGGGACACTGAGAGACTGGCCACATGGCCATACTGTACATTGGTGGAGACCTAGCTCTGGGGACAAAGGCCTGGTTCTGTTTCTACAAAACTTTGTTTTTATTGCACAGACTTGGTTGCAAGAACTTCACAGTGCCATCACATGAACCAACACCTAATGCAGGATCATCGCAATCACTGTTTCTACCTCACGAGATCATCACCAAGGGTCACCCACGATTTAGGACGTTAACGAGGAACATTCGGCAGAGGCGAGGCGAGAGACCACCGATTAACATTCCGAGTAAGCACCGCATGGGATGGAGAAGTGCAGAGGATAAGACTGATGTTAGAAATTGGCATTATAGATTGTAATATCTGTGGTGATGGATTTGATCCCCTGTCAGATGACGTCTTCATGTTGTTGGGGCTGTGGAGTGGTGTGGTGGGAACATGAGGCCTGTCACCTCTGAAGTCCTGGGATGTGATTCCTGGTCGGCCCCGACTCTCTTTCAGGGCGTAGCTTTCCTCCGAGGTCTCTAGTTTTCTCCTCCTTACATTACAATCGGCCAATGTTGTTATTATTGCCCAGCTCTGCTGAGAATTCAAGTAAAATCTCAATTTGTATTGACTTTCAGTTTTTAAAGACACGAACACGCCTTCCCCATTCATTGAAGATTTATCTGTTTTCGGTGATGACGGGTCTTCACAGAAAAATGCCAAACCAGACCACATCTATTTGGACTGCATGGGCTATGGTATGGGCATGTGTTGTCTACAGATGACCTTCCAAGCATTCAACATCAGTGAGGCAAGGTTACTGTACGACCAACTGGCACCCCTCTGCCCGATACTGGTAAGTGGTCTAAGCAATTAGGGCAGCATGGGCATGGGAACTGACAACATTACCCAGTGCCATCATGGCCGAATTCTCGGCTGTTGAAGCCAACAGAGCTGGTAAATTTATCTTGAAACGTATTATAGAGTTTGTGACCACTTCTATATTGACTATTTGGGCCATCGACAACAACATAATTCACGGCGAATCTCGTTTCAGCTTGCTCTGAGTGCAGCTAGTCCAATCTATCGTGGTTATCTCTCTGATATTGAATGCCGATGGAACATTATTGCTGCGTCTGTGGATGACAGGACAGAGGAGGAGCGGGGTTTGAAGGTGAGCATGAGAGCCCTCTGGTGGCTTTATTCAAGACTATGGTGACATTGATTAATGTATCCTGGTGGGCTACAGGTGCATCGGATGGCCTGGCTATTTACCCATCAGAGGATTAAACATGTTGTCTTTGTAGTCTTTCATTGTATGATTATACTTATTGGATCATTTGCTGTCCATGTTCAAGTGTTTGGCGTCCAGTATAGTTGCACTGAACGCCATCTTAAGCCCAGCGAAACGGGACGCCTGGGTTTGTAAATGTTAGGGAGTAAAATACGTTTCAAATGAATCTGATAACTTGGATGCAACCAGCAGCTTGCCCACATAACATGTCTCTCCTTTTCAGCCCTTGAAAAATGACAAATATGTGATTCCGAAATCACGTTACGACTCAATAGATACCTACTTATGTCCGTGTAGTGATAAGTATAATGATATACAACTAGTCAAAGATGAAGAGGTCGAGAGGACGCTAATAAAAGGAGGTAGGTTGTCACCGGTATATTTTCACCGGTGATCATTTTTGCTAATAGGCGCTGATATCTCCAAAGTTCACAAATGTCAGATGTCTATTTTCGGGGTGAGTGTCAAGTGGTTCAATTCTACCCCTACCCACATCAGTGCACACAGAGGCTATAACTGTACCACCTTATCTTACTTAAAATCAAAATCAAACCATCTTTTAAGTGTCACCTACATGTAGTATCTTGGCCTTATATTTGACCCACATTTCATGGGTTTTTTTCAGGTATTGACAAGCACATGGCACAACACATTGCCCATTTGTTTATTCGTGATCCAATTAGTTTGTTTGGCGAAAAAATCGATCAAAACGACGAGGAAGAAATGGACCATTTCGAAAATATCCAGTCGACCAATTGGCAGACGATGAGGTTTAAGCCGCCACCGCCCAATTCAAGTATTGGATGGCGAGTCGAGTTTCGGCCAACGGAGGTGAGAGAGCATCAATTATTTTCACATAGAATCGGAATCTCCTTGCCCATTTTTCCCATTTTGCCCCTCTGCACACACAGTATGCTACAAAATGTCTGTGTAATATCTTCCAGGTTCAACTGACTGACTTTGAGAATGCAGCCTATGCGGTATTCATTGTGTTAATGACGCGAGCCATCTTGTCGTTCCGCCTCAACTTCCTCATCCCGATATCGAAGGTCGACGAAAATATGCAGACAGCACAAAAACGGGACGCAGTGCGAGCGGAGAA
The DNA here is from genome assembly GCF_910592395.1 of Lineus longissimus. Taxonomy (NCBI): domain Eukaryota; kingdom Metazoa; phylum Nemertea; class Pilidiophora; order Heteronemertea; family Lineidae; genus Lineus; species Lineus longissimus. The sequence continues at coordinate 546,957 of NC_088326.1, forward strand.
ATTCTACTTCAGGAAAGATATAACAACTTGTAAGTTATCGTAAACCGTCCATCGGGGTATGCGTCAAATGGCGCGACAAAAAGAAAAAGTTTCAAACATGCTTTCAACCTGCTTATTAATTCCAGACTCATCCCCCCGACAGGCCACGGACGTCTGCATGTCCTGTATAACGTGTCCCGAAGTGAGAGCAGCAATTAACCAGGATGATTCCGATGAATACGTCCTGATGTCGATCAATGAAATCATCAACGGAAAGGTAGGCATCATCATTTCCTTTCTTGCCAAGTTGAAGTTCATGCGGTGCTGTGACATAATCTGTCAGTCCGCCCGAATCCCGTCAGCTTTCCCCAAAACACCTGTCTCAGCATTATTCCAGTTTCCTCGGGTATTGTCACTTATGGTAGTCTTTAAAGTGTATTCATTAGCTATATAGTGTCTGTCTCTTTGTAGGAGAACGTCTTCCCCGGCCTGGTGCCTGTGATCAACGAGTACCTGTCTAATATGGAGGTAGACATTGACACGCAATGTACCATACAGCAATATCTTAGTCTCATACAGAAAAGAGCTTCAGGTACGGTGAAAGGTCAACAAGAGTGATGTTAGGTGATGTTTAGGAAAACCTTTTAGTTGCAAGTACATTCAACGGACGTCATTTTCTTAACCAGTTTCCGTACTGTCAACTTCTCGCTGATTCTAAACCTCGTATGTCATTTTCAACTATTTCAGGTGAGTTGATGACCACGGCTCGCTGGATGCGTGAATTCGTAACAAGCCACCCGGAATATAAGAAGGATTCAGTCGTCTCAAACGAAATCGAATATGATCTTCTAAAGAAATGTGACGGAATCATGCGTGGTTTAGAACCGTGCCCAGAATTACTGGGAAAGTTCTCGACGCGCACAAAACAGGACATTCCGCCAGCATTCGCGAAGAAGGAGCGCATCCTCGAGGAGAAAATTGGCGTCAAAAATGGTGCAAATAAATAGTGTAATAGGTTCTCAGGTTGTTCCTGTTGCCCACCCGGTTAATTTTCACTACTCAGTCCCGTTTTTTTGTCAACAAAATATATTCTCAGCTGTTGTAGTTTTCAGTTTGGGAGACACAAATTAAACAATCAGCATTTTGACAACCCTGTGATAAGTAAACAATTACCAGTAGAAGTGTGAAAATATACCGGTAGTTGCTGAAACATTGGACGATAGTATAGGATCATTCAAAGAGCCAGTCTCTATCTTTACTACTTAGTTTATATATCTGCCTGCTAGTATTACAAGTTTGCATGTTGGATGGGAAGTTGCGACATGATTATATTTAGACCTTGAATCATCATGTCCTGGGCCTGGCTGGCGTTAACACCAAGATAAGATAACGTCAGTACAAGTGCCGAAACTGGTTTTAAACAACTAGGTCATGGCTGCTGATGGTCTTGCATGTGTTAATCCAACAGCTTCCATAACGTACCTATAAGCTTTTATTTGTAGGGTAATTTTACTTATTAAACAGGGCTGCCAGTCTGTCTGTATTATCAGTATTTGACTGATATGTTGAAATACCGTAGCAGTTTTTCTTCAATAATCCATTGGGGATACTATAGGTGATTTGTCATAGACTTGCATAAGACAAAATGTTGGTCAAAACAACTGAAGAAAGATATGAATAAAAGTTCCTGATAGCCTCCTTGAGTGTTGGCAGCTCTGGTTTAGTCTTTGTTTTGTGCGATATGTCTTTCACACATCAATTTGATCTCAGTTTTATATCAGATATAAGCATGGAAGGGAGGTTCTCCTGGACTGAGGTGGCACCATACAAACACAGAACCTTGTGGGCTGGTTGACCGACATCAAAATCGGTTTTGATAGCTTGACAGCCACCATTCTCTGACTGATTATTCAAATCATCGATAGAAAAACACACCAGCGTATCTGAGGTAGTTGGTACCAAATCGTCGGTGTGATTATGTTGAGTACAAATTTAATGTGTACCAGGAGCCTGCCTCTGTGCAGTATTAATAAGCTGCATGAATTGCTGGTTGATATCCATTTGAGTCTTGTAATGGCCTTGATAATTTTCCTGTTGTTGCTTCAATATAACTAATGCATGTATAAATAATTCCTGTATAATTATCATCGAATGTAAATTCTGTGACTCATTTGACCAGTGTAGACTGCATATAGCCTTAAAATGTGTAATTATATGCAATTTATCTATACTCAGAATTTCTCTTATCATGAAGCATGTATCACCCTTGATTCTTGGCACCAGGGTAAGTGATGTGTTTCTCTCATGTTGATGGGGAGGTTCACTCCTCTTTTCATCCAGAGAGAACCAGTTTCCCAACTTGAAGAGAATCAAACAGGCACCCCCACATTCTGGGCAGGCCTCCACTGGAGTAATCTAATGAGTGAATTTTTCAGGGAATAAGATGTGTTTTGGGTATGATCAGAAGAAATAAGACTGTTTTTCATCAGGTAATGATTCAGTGGCCATGATTTGCATAATATTTGGCTAGTTTTAACTCTGATGTGCACATTCTCGCAGGTTAAGCCAGCTCAGTAAGTTGTAAAGCCTGCCTGAATACACATGATTATCACCAAGTTGGGAAGCAACTTTTCGAGAATACTACTTAGAAATTACATTTTTCATATGTTAATTCTTGTGATAAAAATAACACTGTAAACGAGGTAATGTTCGCGAAGCCAAAAGTCGGTGAATTTGCCCATTTGCAATAAGTGGCCGACAACAGTTGATGTTTGTTGCCAAGATGTATTGGTTAATGCTTTAGAGTTGATGTTTTAGCGAGTTTAATGTTCGCATATGCCTAAGTGAGACGGTCACGAACATTACCCGGTTTACAGCACGAAAGAATATTGTAAATGTTTAATAATGAAATATTTAATTTACACATCAAAATGTTGTTTATTTCATTTTTTGTGAAAACATGGTCTTGGTGGTTCAGTTGTTACCCGTATGACTTTAAGACTTCAAGACCAAGGCTGTGACACTTTCTCAAACTCTTCCCCCCCCCCCAAGTGAAGATCACAATGAAAGATGGGCACATCGTTTTGAATGCTCACCTCACAATAAGGACCCTTTGTCAAAGGAAGAACTTTTTAGCTGTTGAGCAGTGCATAAGACTGGTCATCAAGTGATCAAGACCTTTTTCGTCTTCAGACTGCTTCGACTGAGGCTCCAATAGAACTCAATTCAACTAAATTCAAGATTGACATAAAAGAACAATTCTTTAGAAAGTTAAGTCTTGTTTATTTTTCTATACAGTCATGTTTCATTATAAATAAACATTACAATAATTATTGATCACAACAACTAGACAGATAGGAATTTAAACAAGAATAATATTAGTGCTGAGTCTGTTGACTATGTCCCAAGCCTGGACAATGAACACCTTATCGGAACCTTTCTAAGGTCACGCTTTCCCCAGTCAAGCATAGGACCGCCCACAACCATAACAACACAGAATTACTACCCGATTCTTTCATTTATGCCTCATTAAATTCTTGAAATATATAACTATTCTTTGTAACATTCCCACTATCTATGAATTATCTGTGGAACACATACCAGGGAATCCGACATTGTGCTTCAGCCAATTGTGCCCATATCAGTTTTCAAGCATCATCATGCATAGAAGATTAACAACTCTGACAGCATGCTCCAAATCTGTCTCCACTCTTGGTATCAGTACTAGCAGTATCGTCCCTGGCTTCTGATGTGATGCAAACCGACCTACCAGCGTAAGGACAAGCCATATTCCGCCCATGCTGTCCTTGAAATATATTTGTTTACCATAAGGTACAATGTACCCGTTGAAGAAACCCTCCAAAAAATGTTCCGTTTCCCCAATGTAGCCTTTACATAATCCATCAATTTCTGCTCATAAACCACTTTCCTAATTGGAATACAAAATATAAAACCACCGCCGGGTACAGGATCATTTCTCGTTGCGACCGCCGATGATTTTCACGCTCCAAATGTATCACGTGACGGTGCAGCGTCGCAATCCGTCGGTGGATTTTATCGCCCTCACTGTCACCTTGTCCAACTAGCGCGTCACTTGGGGTCATCCCAGGGGTGAAGGGTAAAGGTGGAGTCAAACTGAAACAATGGGAGAGCGTTTATATGATGGCTGAAAGCATAATGATCATTATAAAGTATCAGCTACATGTAGAAGCATGGGTCCTGTCACAGGTTTTCACAGGATGCAGAAGTCGGGTCCCAAATCTGTGTTTTACTTTCGATTGCAGCCCAGGAACTTTAACGATAATATAGCTGTGACAATGGCTTCCATGTTATTTCAATAAAACATGGTAGAATTTGCACTCTGAAGCACACTTTTTATAGCAGGGAGGGACTCACCTTCTCTTAACGTCATCCATAGAAACCATTCCGTTCACTAGCGATATATTCATCGTCTTGTCCATGGATCGATCTAATTCTTCTTCAACTTGTGGGAACTTGGTGTCTTCAACTGTCAGGACTCGCGGAGGCGTTGACAGACCGACATGATACGATACAGGTACTTCTGGTACTAAATCTAAATGTAGATTGCGCTCTCGGTCCTGTACGCCAATGTGTTGGTCATAGCCTGAGGATGGAAAACAAAATGATAAAGAACAACCTGTTAAATGGAAAACACGCCTTCTGAATATGAAATTTAGCATGATTCATCTTATTACTCTTTGCTCTCATATCAGCCCATGATATGATGATCGACTTACAAACATACCTGCCAATAGTATCCTCTCAGGCACCTGCATACTAGCTTGTGATTCTCCCATGGATTGACGAGTATTACTCTGAGATGCCCAAGGGCGGTCACTGTCACCATCTACCCCCAACGTGGGCGGGATACGCATCTTGTTGCTGATGTCTGCCGTGAAGTTAGGATCATACGATGACGTCAGGGGATCCGGAGCATAGTTGGATGAATATTCAAATTCCGCCATCTGAAACAAAGACATCATGACATGAAGCCTGTAGGGTAAATCAGTGTTTGCTTGGCCTTGAAATTGGCATTAGAAATGAACCAATGAATAGGAAGGTTCTACCCGTACTGTGATGAAATTGTTCCAGTCAATTCTGAAATCAGAGGCAGAGGCAAAAAAGAAGACATGAAAAAAACGGAATCAGGAATGAAAAAAGTGAGAAGTTCCCCAGGTTTTTTCTCTTTATTAACGAAATAAGCATTGGTTACCTTTAATTAATCGATGTTGGACACTAAAACTACTCTTCGGTCAGTAATTTGACGAAAATTACTGTATAATCTTGCTAAAATTCAGACTTTATGGGCTGTGACATTGTCATTTGCTGGGAAAAATGAAGTCAGATGTGAACTGCCACACAAAGTGATGACGTAACATACATTTTAGTTAATATTGCTACTCATAGATGGCAGCACCTTAGGGAGAGACTCCCCAGTCCCCGCCATTCACTCAGACTGGTACTTGGCGGCATTTCACTCGTCATGAACTCGATTAGGGGGCGTCGGCTTCCGGTGTCTGGTGAAGTGTTTCTGGCAGAGATGGGCAACCTCGAGTCGAGGAATACCAGCGCGCTCGGTATTGACAGTGCATCCACTGTATGCAGGGCTCGCCTCGGATAAATTAACGAGGCCTCCGCTGCGCAGCGGATAGGGTCGAGGTTACCTGGACTATCACATTAACCCCTTTCTTATTAAGTATTTTGGTCGAGGCAATTTACTCCTTCGGGACACTCGGGGATGGCCCAAAAATCATTTGATGTATTGTAAAGGATGCATACATAAGTGGGATGCAGGTCAAGCAGGAACTGGGGCAGGTGCATCCTGGCTTTATCTGCAACTTGTGGTCCTCAGGCAAGTCACTTCTGTTTGCATACAAGGAAAGAAGGATGCATTTCCAAATCAAGCTGCTCGAGTTTGGTCAGGTGTCCTTCCCTTCTATCTCGGGCAAGACACTTAATATCAACTTCGTAAGTGAGCGAGACACTTCAAACACAGCCTTATGTTGAGAGAGGTCCACCAACCTTGCATGACTGCAAGACATTCATTTAAAGGCTTCACAAAGGACCAATGAATGGTCTTTCATATCATTCAAGAAGAACAAAAACAAACAGATTTAAAGAAACCATGTGGTTTATTATTAATGTTACTATGTACAGTGAGAAGAAAGAGTTTATGACTTTAGAGGGAGACTATAGGTACAAGCCTGGAAGGACAGATTAAGATACACATTGTCATAGATAGGGGTCTCTGCTATCTCACACTTCATTGAAGCCATTCACACTAGTATGAGGAATATAACAATCACTGAATCAAACAATACCAACCTGTTCCCATAGCCCCTGCCAATAGCCTCCCTCCAACAAGACTGATAGTTTTAGTATATAGTGTTCTCCACCTTTGACCGTAAGGCTCAACAAGCTACATTCAAAAGACTCTAACCTGTCCAATATTCATATTACATCTACAAAGTACAATCATCATTGTCATCCTACTGAATAGGCAGATTAAGGGTTCACATGGAGGTCTTTGCAAGTATTCTATCAGGCCCAGAAACTGCCTTATAATAGAATGCTTAGGCCTAACATCTTTCTACACTTAAGTACTAATGGCCAGCACAGCCAAAACTATACCTTCCAGAAGGTACCAATTGCAAAAGATCAATACATCCATTGTGATTTACTATTCTCATAGTCAATGTACCCATACATTCCCAGCTTCAGTACTAAAGAATCTCTAACAGCAGATGCCAATATAATGAACAGGCCCATCAGACAATAGGGTGGCACGAAGACATCAGCCTCTAATCCCACCAAATCTATATCTATCACAATGCCGCACCATTATCTTGAGGTCCACGATGCCAACAACACCATTCTTGACATAAAGTCTGCTAGATCCCAGACGTAGGACAATGTGTCATCTTTTTTCTATTCTCGCTGACCTATTCCTGACTAGAGTCTAAACCGACATGTTCCACTGGAAAAAATTACACACACTGGAAGGTTCACAGCAGTACAGATTTGAACCAACAGAAGTTACGTTGCTGACACCGCAGGAAAACTAATAGAATATGGTTGTGGAATTCCACAGAAATGTGCTGCACTAGAGTGAAAAGTGAGCAAACTTCATTTCAGTCAGAATGTTTCCAAAGCAATAAAGACCAAGGATTAAAAGTATAAAGGATGATTACAGTGCCAAGTATATTATGCCAAAAACTTCACATACCAGTTAATTCATTGCACCAAATAAATATTAATCAAATTGTTCGTTACACATATTTCATACCAATAGTTTCAACATGATCAAAAATTCAAGTCAATACCATAGCATTTTCAGAGAGCATTTCAGAAGTTAAACAATCTTTCAGATCAGCAGACCTTGCAGTGGAGTGTCTGAACTAGGCCAAGTTATCGGGTCAGCCTCTGCTAAAGACCACGTTACATCAGGGGCAACACATCGTTTTCAGCAGAGGCCGATTCAAACACCCTGTGAAGTTTAGCCATGCCACCGATCTGAAAACGGGCAAATATAGTCCTACCCAAGTTCAACTTCAGTAATAGCCTCCACTGACTTTCAGCTGTAGTTGATGAATCATTTTTTCAAAACCTTGAGGGTTCTAATGCTTGTCAATAAGATTTTCGGGTGATGTTTTCCCAGTTGAGGGTGTGAAGTTAAACCTAACTGAACTTTCAAACCTTTCACTGAATCTGTTCACTCCCAGCAGTAAAGTGTTCTTCTCAGCGTCCCCACTGGGATTATTGCTAGATATCTTTGTATAAAAGTCGGTGAGTTTTCATATTGAGGAATCAAAACAATCACGAAATACTACAAGAATTTGAGGGTTATTGCTGAGCTTTCAGAAGTATTCCGCCGTGCAACATCAAAGACCCATCCGCTGGAGATGTCGGAACCGAAAACACCCAAGACCAGAAACTACTCACAGAAACCAAACAGAAGATGACCTCACCCCAGGCTCATTTGGCAAACCTGGGGCAAGGTTGACAGAAGTCTCAAACTGAGACCGAGTATCACAACTACATAATATAAACCTCCAATTCCTGTATATATAAGATATGATAAGCTTTGTAACAAAAATTATATTCAGCTTGCACTGCATCTTGTGGATGTCAATGTTATATTTCCCAGAGGTTTTGACATCATGAAAACATTCCAGGTTGGTGATCCACCAGGAGTACCCCTTTGTCTCGTCGTCCTTGGACCAGTTCCTTCCATGACATCAGTGCCGCCATCCCTGGAAGCATGTACAAAGCAGCCTATTTCGTTGGCACAGGTTTTAGACATCAATTTCTGCTGTCAAAGAGCGAGATCCCAAAATTGGAGTTCAAATGACACCCACAATATGTCAGCAAGATTCCCAGCAAATAGAAGGGAAAATCTTCCTTGCAAAAGAAAAAGAGTAAGCTTGGCTCTTAGAGATTCTTTCAGCGTCTTGATACCCACAAGTTGATGAAATGAAATAACTCGTCTATGATATAGGAGTGCGTCATCTCCTGCTTTTGTCTCGCTCAGAGGAGCATTAAGAGGCACTGAACGATCCCTAAGAGTCAAGCATTCACTTTTGTAGTGAGTTCATTTGCAAGAAATTGAAGTCGCCCTCACTCACTTTTTCAAACCAATATCACTTCATCGAATGGCAAATATCTCCTAGTCCATTTTTATATTCACGTAAATATATCGCACGAATTTCAATGATGCGAAGAATGAGACAGTTCCGAGCATCAGAAAGAACACGTAACACGCCAGCATTGTATAACCAAAGAATTCGAATGATTGAAGCGTCCCGGACATGTTCGATCTTTTGAAGTAATAAAAGAGGGCGTATAGGAATACGAACAGTCCAGTTGATCTGAAGTGGAAAAGAGAAGTTAGGTGAAGAATGGAAACTATATTTGAAGCGAAGTTGCATTGTCAAGGGTGCTCAAATGAACAAACAAGGGCAGGAATCTCATGCCTGCATCATTTGGGATCATCTCAAGATGTCCAAAGCAGTAGCAACCCCCCCCAACCTCCATACTGAACCTGCCAATAATAACACTGACAAGGCATTGACTGACTGACGTTCAGGTGATGTGTTGACTGTCACAGTCACAGTAATTGTTTCCTGACCCGGGCAAGTTCTATCACCATACTCATCTGACATCGTCTTTAGAATAGGTACTGTAGTGGCCTATGTTTTACAATGTTCTCCAGGCAGTGACTCATTGTCCCATATGAAGAACGATCAAAAATGTACAAACTGGCAACTGCCTTAATCCGCTTCACTTCGGACTGTTTTGAACAAAGTGCCAACTTACCCTGCGCTGAAAATTGATCGCCACCACCAGCGGTAGTCTTCAGCAGACAACTGAAAGTAGGTCAGGGCGATGGAGATGCAAGCTGTCACGCTGATCAGGATGCCGAAGACCACGAATAGGATGCCATAGAGAGTGTACTGCTCTCGTCCCCACAGCGTGGCAAAGATATAGTAGAGCTCCACGGAGATTGCACTGCAAGGAATACAGATTGATACAGAACACATTTTCTAGCAGAAAAACAATCGTGGCTTCTCCCTTGGATCGGAACAAGGCCCAATATCATGGTAGCCAGCAGTTAACCACTAAGCTATGATGCTCCATGATCATTATTGAATGAATGAATTAGGACTTGGAAAATTTGTAGTTGAGTAAAATCCAAGCAATAACACTGACCTGAATGGCAGAAATCCACCAACAATACAATGGGCAAATGCAGATCTGTAGAAGGGAACCGACGGGATCTCACGAGGAATGTTCTTGGTTCGGCACGGTGCATCAAAACCATTTGCCCAGTTCTTGCCGAAGATACCTCCGACCACTGTCAATGGGTAGCCAACTGGAACAGACAACGAGATCAATGAGACCTTGATAGGATACGGGTGCATGTCCATCACAACAAACTAATAGTTTAAACGCTCAGACGACAGAAGAGGACTTACACATTATCCAGATGGCCATAAGCAACACGACAGTCGTCCAAGGCAAGGCTTGGGTTGAGCCGTAGTACCAGGCGGTACTGTTGATTAAACTCCACACAATGAAAAACGGCACTGAAATTGAAAAGACAAAATGACTGTTAAATGAAGTCGCTGCAGTCCATTTTCTAACAATGACAGTTACTTTTGGTCGATTGTTGGCAAGTTTTCTCAATACGCCGGCCTGAATCTGTTTCCACTGTGAAACCACACTCGAAACCAGAAAAACAATACTCACGAGCAAAAAGACAAGAGGTCAAGTTGATGTTCCACACCCAGTTATCTCCTCCCATCTTCCTATACATGTTAGCAGAGATGTAACCAGACAAACCTGAAAATAATCCAGTAATAAATTTGAAACCTGACATTGGATTTGAAACTGATGGACGGCGTCATCAACTGCTGACTTATAATGTTGTAATACATTTGAAACCTGACATTGGATTTGAAACTGATGGACGGCGTCATCAACTGCTGACTTATAATGTTGTAATAAATTTGAAACCTGACATTGGATTTGAAACTGATGGACGGCGTCATCAACTGCTGACTTATAATGTTGTAATACATTTGAAACCTGACATTGGATTTGAAACTGATGGACGGCGTCATCAACTGCTGACTTATAATGTTGTAATACATTTGAAACCTGACATTGGATTTGAAACTGATGGACGGCGTCATCAACTGCTGACTTATAATGTTGTAATAAATTTGAAACCTGACATTGGATTTGAAACTGATGGACGGCGTCATCAACTGCTGACTTTGGTGTATAATGTTCTTTGCTGAATGGGCCTTTAAAAGGTAACCGACTTGCTTTGCTAGGGACTTGAGAATAAGAGATGATTTTTCTGCATGAATTACCTGATGTGAGGGCATATAAGATGATAGAGGCTGTATTGATGGAGCCATGACGATGGACGTTAAACATGCCTAGCAACGCCATGAGGAGAATGCCGGTTGCTATGGAGATGAATTGACTACCACAACCTGCAAATAAAAACCGGACATGTAAAACATTCATAGTGTTTTTTCGCGACCGTACTCGAGGGCACAAATCAGGATGGCTGGTTAGTGGTTAAGTGAATCAGTGTTAGGCCACGGAAAAGAAGTCCTTCACAGATTAGTCCTCAAGAGAGAGGTGTCCCCAAAGGGAGGTTCCACTATTATACTAACCTAGAATAGCACAGAACAAACTTTTCTGTGGTGGGAACCTGAACACATCTGTGTGGATAATCTTCCATCCGTTCTCATCTTGGTCAAGGTCATCGGACTCTTCCTCATCCAAGTTGTAACGCGCAAAATCATTTTTCAAAATTCTAGTCTGGAAAAGAAAATTAGCGATAATGTATTTGGACCAAGTGTGGTCAAAAATAACTAATACCACCAGATTGGTATCAATTCATGATATGTGAGACTCACCAGTATAATTGTGACGAATCCCATCAGTAAGAACACTAGTACCATCGAGTTGAAGATGGAAAGCCAGTGGATCTCAAGGGTTTTGGGGAAGAAGCTGTTATCTCGTAACCTCTTGCCTCGCTGAGCAAAAGGCATGCTGAAAATGGAGGAAAAGATGACGCATCACAATGAACTTTGCCTCTCTCCACATGTTCCTCAATAACTTGACTATTCAAAGCAAGAGGAGCATTTAGTACATTCCACAAATATGGCCATCATTTGTGACATCCAAGTCCACCACAATCTGATACTCACGTTGTAGGAATCCACTTGATGCTGTAGGTGAAAGTGATTTCAAATGGACCTGTGACACCATCAAGACTGAGCGGGGCCTGCTCCCGTGTGGACACATTGGCAAAGATAACCTGAAAATGTCATTACAATACATTACAATGCAATATTTACGATTTAGAATATGTAACATGCCTTTCCAGGACGCCCTGCTTAAAACACTGAAAACCCCCAAATTTGTATGTTATGCAAATTTGAATGTTATACAAGAATTTCAGTTTATGATGTCATCAACTCAAGTCGGCTCCATGGGACTAGTCTTACCTGGTCATTGTTATATTCTATATTGAAGTGGAGATGAGACCACAGATGGACTTTATGACTATGAGGGAGGAAGCCACTTTCTTCAAGGTGACCGATGAAACCTCTCACAGGAATATCATCTGTCGAGGAAAAAGAAAAGTTATACTTGATCTGCCTCTTGGTGGCACTTGTACTTGTAGATAACCTGATATTATGGATAGAATCTATGGTCGCAATGTTTCAACCAGGTGCCACAGATGTTTTTCAGAGCTTGGCAAAACTCATATGTATCTCAATTGACAACTATCTCATTGCAGGACATCCAAATTTTACTGAATTTGATTAAGTCGTCTTCTTTCTCCTGCTCACGAAAATATCAGCAAATTGGATCCATTCTTGTCAACTAGGTCATAGCTTCAACCTACCAACAACAAACTCAAAATAGTACAGGTCCTCAATGGCCTCACGAATCGTGTCCAGATCTTTATTACTTAACGTGGTTTTACACAATTCCTTCTTGGCTGCATCAACTGAAAAATAAAGCTCATTATATACTATTTGATGAATTTAGACACAAACTACACACATCCCTTTTTTATCAGATTCGTACCCCATTTGGAAAGTGATTCACTGGGGCTTTTCAATTGGCTTTTCTGAATCCATTCAACTTGGCCCCTGCACTAACTAAGGTTCAGCAAATTCAGCATTACTAATTCAATTTTCAAAGGAAGATAAGATTTCTATCCTCTTGTTGCAAAAGCAGTATTATTTTCTAAACTGATGCTTACGTTTGAATTTGATGTCATAGAGCGACATGGCCATCCTATCACCATCCAACACTTCACCTAATGTCAGACTTTTGTGTTCAATCTGAAATTGATCATCGATTAACTGAATTATTGAATAAAATGATCAGTCTGGGTAGGACTCCTGTCTTTCACCCGCCTCTCCAGAACAGACACCTTTGTAACTGGCTGTACGAAGACGCCTCAGGTGCATTTAACCTTGACAGATGTGATCCTTCGCAATAGTACCATAATTGAAGCCCTCTGTTGGTTTTTGTCCATTCTTTTGAGAAAAGAAGGGAAACTACAACTGTAGAAAGGAAAGTGACAGGGCAGCCAACAGAATGATACCCTTATTTTCTCTGTTGGCAACGTCATTTCCTTTCCAGTACCTTGAGAAATGTTGAAAATGACTCCAAAGATGTTTACCTTATTGGGTCTGCATACAGGTAATTGATAATAGTGATATGTTTCATGTGGATTGAAGTAGGGGCCAACCTTGTTGACGTAGACAGGCACCTGAAATAAATTAAGAGTTTTTGAATCCCGTCTTGTAGTATGGAGGACAGAATTCACTGGTCCAAGGTAATGCATGATGATGAAGGCACTGCAGGCCAATCAGAAGTACCGGTAAGTACACTTCTTGGTTACAGTTTGCTACTGTACCTAGGGAAAACTTACTGGTACCAATCTTGCGAGGTTCCAGATCATTCATCTTCAAATTATCAATGACACTATAGACTTATTTAATATTTGTTGCCATTCACAGCCATCTTTTGGAATCGACCAACAAAATGACAGGATTTATGCATAAAAACATCAAGGCCAGTGATCCCAGTGTATGTTTACAATGTCCATTGTATGTTTACAATGGATCAGCTGTGCACGTCACACACAGATTGAACACACACCGACGCGTACAGACACATGACAGACAGAGCGTAGTGCATTTACGCTATGATTTACAAAACTGTCACTGTATACAAATTCCAGTGCATTAGCCTAGGAGCAGATCCAACGAAAAAATCGGACGGCAAATTTGACAAATTTCTGAAGCAATGCGAGATATGCAACTTATTCTGACAATTGTAATATTTAGCTTATTGTTTTTTCTTTCGAGTTACCTTATCATTTTCCTTGAACTTTGAGCAGAAAGTGGGATAAACGACGGCAAATAATGCCAACGCGACAAGTTTTATTCGACAAATCGCCATCTTGACCATCCTCGCTTGGCCAGTGAAAACACATTACCGATTAGGTAGGTCCCATGATTCCCTGGCCCCAATTACAAGAAACTTGTAAAACATATCCAGCCGACATATGACATTTTTTTACAATAAAAGTTTTTAAACTGTTTAAAAACCAATATTCTAATTTCAAGAATTTACAAATTTGAGCAAATATCATGCCTTTTTAAAACAATTTTTTTTGCACTATTTGTCCAATTTCACATGATTCGCGGCAGGCGAAAAGAGTGAAGCGGCTATATGGAACTACACGTTCGCTATTCCGGCTGAGTCCGGCCGATTTTTGACTCACATTTTAGAATAACCGGTCAAACGCAGTAAAAAAAACCAATCAGCGCGTGGCCATGGAGAGTGGCGTATTCCATGACGTAGTTATCAGTGCATTGTTAGAGAAGTCTAATTAGAGGCAATTAGTGCATTTTTTGGCATAAAAAGGCAACCTTTATGATCTCTCTATTCATTTTAAAGAGATATTTTACGGACACACACTGGAAATTTTTTATTTTTACTGATTCGATTTTGTTATATGACGATAGGTATCTCCTTTACCTGGAATAGATTTTCACCGCGTTTGGAGGCAAAGTCAGTGAAGTGAGCCGTCTGGAAATAGTCTCAAAATAAACAAAGACTATTTTAGTTTTTTTTCAAATCATCACATAAAACATCGATTTCTTTACTGAAGGAGTTAAGATTAAACTATTAATAAGGAATAAATCAAACAAAGGCATGATTTTTTAGAGGTTTTAAGGGTAAAACAGGATTTGAAAAAATGGTTCCATGACAAAACACCAGGTTTCGCTATCGCGCACCTGCTGTGGATTATCTTTCACGCGGAGTGATCGAACCAATTAGATTACCAAGGTCAACTTTCATCAAACTCAAGTAAAACATAAATGATTCAATGACTATTAGATAAGTCGGACCCAATGACATCATCATGCAATAATCAATTGAACCCGTTTAAAAATAACCATTCAATGCGCCGCAATCAGGACTTTTGTGGTAACTACATTTCCAGCGCGTGACGATAATCAGGTAGTGATTCGCCTCCTTAATCCAGGGAAGTATGGGGCTTATCTAAACACTCATCAAACTCATTGTTTCACCATAAAAAGCCTATTCAAGTTCATCAAATGACAACAGGGACGCGTGTGCCTTTGTTCAGGAGACTTTGACAAGCTGTGAAACTTTGTTTGGGACCAAAAACTTGGCTTTGGCGGTGCGATAATCCCACATTGTTGAGAACTGGTTTCTGCGGCTGGACTTTTTCAGCACTTTTCAAGCTGCTGAGGCCGTGTTTCGTGCAAACTTCGGACATTTCGGATGCCTTTATCAGTCTAGATGGCCGAGATGGATTTCCATGCGGCGATGGAGACGTTTGCCGAGGCATGGGTGGCTGCGAATACCCCCACCGCCGTCAATCCGGACCCCCCTCAAGCTCAGGTAAATTCCTCATCTTAAATCCTGTTGCATTCCATCTCTGATCCAGCATCCAATACCAAGTGATACGGATGCACTAAGCAGTACTGAGAGTTGATTCATCAATCAGTTTCCTTTTGAATAGTTGTCTGTCTAGGCCAATGGGCCTATGTTCATTTCTTACATGATTGTTATGGTATTTTGTGAGTTATTCATGTGTGAAGTTGTTTATTGATTTGATGTTGGTATTGTGTATTAAATGCATGAATGAATTGTGAATAGTGAGTTTCACTGTTGCAATTGAATATGTGACTGAATGACATTGCAATTAGACTGTTGCTATTGTTGGTCAATTGCATGACATTGCAATTGCATTCTTGCAATTGAATTCGAAATCTGTGAATAAATTACAATGAATCCCGGGATGAATAAACATAATCAATGAAATTTAAGTTAACGTAGAATAGGGCCTACAGTAATCAATTATGATTTATACAATGGATTTGATATACATGACATTTAGCACTTTCTGCTCTTTACGGCATCACGTGACGTGAAAGTTTACCTGATGAGAAGACATTTTTGAAGACGGTGAGCCCCAGGTGGCGCTGTGGTAATCATGGCAGACTGACAAGTTCAAAACAGTCCAGAGTGGACACTGGCAGTTTATTTGCTGGTTCTTAGGTGTTTAAGGGTCAATTTATGGAAAGGTGCCATCTGTTCTTCCGCCTGTAATGGGATTTCGAGATAAGACCTGATTCCTCTGTTAGGTTTATGACCCAGATCATCCCATAATATGAGAAAAGAACAGATTCGACCCACTATACACATCCGTACTTATGGATTTTATCAAATCATAATAGCCAAGTGGCGAATGTAATCTGTCCACTGGTACTGTATTGCACACGTAATAAGGGACATCTTGAGACTGAAATAGACCTGTTTTAGTGTTAATACTCACATGCCATGTGTCTAGCATGTGTTTGTTAATAGGAAGGTGCTGGAGTCGTCAGCTGCCTGGTGCACCTTGGGGCAGCCTTGCTGGTGCACACTGGTCCAGCTTGGCACCCCAAAAGCTTGCTAATACCAGTTTGAAAGCCCTGACTGCTCATCAAACATGTCCCTTTACAAATATTGCATAGTGTCCGTTTTGAAAACTCACCAAAAGATCACTTTTGAGCAAATTGCAAGTCGAGCACTGCTAATAGTGCTATTGGGCCTCGATTGAACTTCTTAGCACTCGATTTTCTTTTTATGGCTGTACCATCGAACCTGACCTTTGTTTCTCATGAAGCAGGCTGTCATCTCTTGCTCCTCCCTTGATCCCCAGAGCTTCGTCTCCATTGAGGGCCTTCAACAAATATGGCAAGTCCCTGTAATCTGGCCCCTTCTTTTCAAATAAAAGCCCCAAATTGACACCATACCATGAAAACTGAGACATCCACGCATTCATAATATCTTTTTAAAATGTAAAGTAAGGTGTTGTTCAAATCAAATCTGTAGCTAGACTGAACTTCGATCCTTTTGAGTGAATTTGAAAACAGCTAAATAGTCTAAGACTAAGAGCGTTATCTCACAGATTTTACCAGCAGAAGTTATTTTCTTATGCTTTGATTCCTAACACCACAAATTCAAACGCAAAAACTAAGTCAAAAAGATTAGTTTCTGAACTGCAGTCGAGCTATCTCCTTAGCTGATGAGAGTCGCGAAAACCACAAAGAAAACTTTGACTTTGTCGTGTTACGGCCCTTAATAATATTCGATGGTGCATTAGCGGGAAAATTTGCAAATGTCTTGAATTAGAGTAATGAAAGTGAATGCAAGAAGCTGGTTTTGAAGTTTGAGAAATCTCCACTTTAATGTTGAGATAATGTGTCTTTTAAAGCTTTGGAGCAAATATTACAGAGTGCAGTGGGCTTTTCTGTTTTGTTGAAAATATTATGTGATTTAAAAGATGATAGGGACGTCAAATGACATGATTAAAGTCCCCGCGAAAACTCAATCTGTGATTCTCGGTCAAAGCAGTGTCACTTAGCGCGATTTAACGGTTCTTAAGAGATGATGGTACCAGGTATAATGAAATTAAAGAAATGGATCTCCAAAAGATTAAAGGTGCGTTTGTAGTTGATATTTTCAAGTTTCGCATTCTGATCTGTGGTTTGAAAAGTTTTGGTTCAATTGGCAGTAACTAGAGGTTGAAGGGCCTATCGCTCAGCTGACTTCTCTGGAAGACAGTTCTTGGCCGAGTCATAGCCTAATTTTGGATTGTGTATTTTTTGGTACTTTTCAGAACCTTGGCCCGTCTTCCATTGAATTGCCAACGCCACAAGAAGAACATGGCAAAAAACCAAGCGTCTCAGAGTCACCGAGCCAACCTCCAAAAAGTCCCAAACAGCCACCATCTGCCTCAATATCAGGTAAGTTGATAAATGAATTGATTATTGTCCCTGAGCATGCTGAGTTGAACTCAGGAATGTGACCGTGGAATATAGTGGAGATGCTCTTTGACGGTGTCAACTAAAGCAAATCAACTATGACACCAGCTGCCTGTAATGTGATCACACTATCACAGTGACAAGGGGTTAGCCAAGTACCTTTGACCTGATCTATCACTAGTATCAGGCAAACATGTTATCGTATGTGCTTGTTTGTGGTTTTATGAACCCCCTGTGGATGATACCTCCATGGTTTCTTGTTCCTGAATTTGCAAGGTGTCAAGACAAATTCGGCCTCCTTGAACTTCTGCACTTTTCTGGAAGTTCCAGAAGCAGTAAATTGACGTTTTTCCCTCCAAATTTGAGTTTACGGGATGTTGTCTTCGATCTTGGTGAAGGACTTGAAGGAATACCATATCTAATGTTGATCCATTTGCATTTGTTGAGTAATTTTGACAGTCATCAGATTTGGGGAATATTGATGAAATGTGTGCAGCAGTAGTTAGTATAAGGAGGTTTTAAATAGGGGATACATCTATAGTATAATTAGAAGTTGACATATGTCGGTGTTTAAACACTGTGTTGACCCTATGGTGCGGCCTACAGTATGAGTAATAGACCTATGTGAAACAGACGCACCAAACCTGGCTAACTTGCATCGTTTTCCTAGGCCCATTGGAGGGGTGGGGTCGAACTGCCTGAACCCCTATCGTATTCGCCCCTGCTACATTCTGATTAGTGAGAGTCTTGATCCGCCTTGAACCGGTACCGTGTAAAAAGGTGTCATAGAAAAGTTTGAAGGTGTTGCGTGGATTCTTGGAGGCTAGAAGTTTCTAGAAGATAAATTGTTGGTTGTGTCACTCTTCTGATGTGTAGCAACATCCAATCAGTAACTGGTCCGACAAATCAAAATGAGTTTTCTAGAACAAAATGTGAATTACAATATAAAAATCTTCAAATCATTAGCACACTTTACTTGCACTCCACACTCTTTACAAGAGTGATCGTTGATTGACTAAGATTGGATTTTTTCCACTTTTTCACTATCAGTGCATTGTAAAGGTATGATGAATTATGAACCATTTTGGAGGCATCATAGAGAGAGGTCCATGATGGATCCACGTTGCGAATGGAAATGTTCTGATCCAGCTCTGAATGGTGAGTTCGTTTATTGTATTACTTGTCCTAATGTTCATCTTTCTCTGCAAAAGCAACTAAAATGAAAAAAGGGGTACATTTTTGCCCCTCCCCTCCGGGTTCTGTGTAACATCCGGTTCGCTACGACCCCAAGTACCGGATTCATGACCTAGTGACGACGTCGATGATTGATGCAATGCGTGGCGTAACATCATCGCCGCGAACGACATCATGTGGGAGGGTTAACTTAGTGGCTCTTATTATATAATCTTTGCGAGCCACCCTTTCCAATCAATAGCTAACATGAACATGAAACGTAGACCGTCTGTCGAGACAACGGTAGATATGCAATCTGGTCCCTGGAGATAAGCCGGATTAGTCCAATCCAAAATGGCTATCCTGATCTGTTGCCGCCTTCCATGCTCATGTGGTATACGTGATCAAATATCTTATAATATTGAAATCGGCGTTGTTTTCCTTCCTCATACAAGACTTGTGCATTTGGTTAATGGTCTCCTAATCCTGGATTAGCGTCGATGAAACCAGGCGCGCGCTAGGGTAAATAGCATCGGGCGTAATCTTCGGCTAAATCTCGTGGAAATGGTCGTCTGAGTTTGGATATTTGAGAGCTTATTCGAGAGCTGATCACAGTCTAATGTAATTACTGTGAGATTTGTGAGATTATTTGCATAATTCGTGAGACCCTGTGTCGTGGGGTTCGGAGAAAATTGCAGATTTATAGAAATAATAGTGTTTATCACGTTTGAGTCTGATGTCTTTAACCACTTCACTGTGAGACGTTCCTTGACATGAAGGGTTTGGCCATCAATTCACCTCGTTGACTGTTTTTCTGGTAAAAAACACCACCAATTGAGTCCTGTAAAGGCACATGACAGACAGCGCCTCCTCGCAGACTCAGTGATTCGATGGCTGCCACATCTTGATTGACAGCCATTTCCACGATCCCGAGGAGACTCAAGGCTGGCAGATTTCTTGTTAGAAAACAGTTTCTCAAAATTGTAAGTAAACTTATGACAAAAATGGTTTATACAAAGTCTACAAAAATGCCTTCTTTATCCATATGCAACTCGGCAAGTATATTGAGAAAAGTTCACAAAAAATTCATCACCGAAATTGCCAGAAATGGATTTGATCCCATTTGACATAAACGTCAAGAAAACTCAGGCAAAGCCAGCAAGAGAAGATGAAGAGCACATCTTAGCAGTCGTTATCCTCAGTTCGTGGTGTGATCCAACGAAAAGAGGATTGTCGCAACATGCCATCTCGTGGTATTACGTAGTATTTGCATCGCGACAACGCTAGTCCGCAATTTCCTGATTTTCGCTGCGTCTTTGTGGAGATTATAGCGTTATAGTGTTGTTGAAATTCGCAACACGCTCGTCGCGCTTATCTCCCCTGCGTGTTGCATTGCTCGAGGATTAGGCACACATTCGTGAGAGATTATCTTCAGAATTCGATAAGACTGTCGGAAAATATATTTTGAGTTATGTCATTTTTTCTGTGGGTCAGTCGAGAAGTGGGGTGGAAAGAGTTCTGTGGTAGTAACCAGAGTCAGCCTAGCTCAAGTGCCCCGCAAACGAACAATTCAAATCGCCGCGATTATGATCGCATGCAGCAAAAATTGCGGTGTTTGCGATGGTCATTGGTGGTCCCCTTTAACAATCATCGATTGATTTCTGTCAATGAGGTGCAAAACATCATCTCCTCCAATGATGTATTTACCTTCCTTACTAATTCCCCGACAAGTCTAAAAATGTCACTGGACAAAAGTATACTTTACGATATTGGCCCCAGAATGGAAGGTTATTAGATTCAGATAATCAGGGACGAGAACAAGCACATGAGCCGATGATAAGCGTATTATCAACTTGGACATCAACGGATAAAGAACTTTTTGATCCGTTGTTTGAAAGCCATATCACCTTATGTGTGCTGCGTCATCATTGTACAAACCTCTAGCTCTTTCCATGCTGATGTCCAGGAGGTCTGGGCCACTCAGCTTGAAGCAGTCGTCTTTGTGATATATGTGGCACCTGTTGTAAAAACTACGGAAATTAGCGCTGATAAAAAACGTGGTTTATCGGACTTTCAGTCTCGACCAAAGCCGAGATGTATGGTATGTTTTAGCGAAAAGCCCAGATACAATACTTTAGCCCTCCTTAGAAATGGCACTTAGCGCTTATTCTGAGTTTTTGCTAATACCTGTCCTCTCTTGATGTTCCAAATCAGGATGATGGTAATCCTCTCGGCGGTGGATTTGCGCCGTAAGACCCAAAGTCATCAACAAGGCCCTAATACAATGGGATGAGATCGGACTGCGGACTGACCTTTTGTATGGAGGATAATCCGCAGACCATTATCCGTTGTCCATCACTCTCCTTGGTGGGGCTTGTATTATGAGTGACAAATGCGGTGATGGGTACAGGATAAGTGGCAGGATGTTATACGGAGAAAAGCCGGATTACGTAGACTTTTGATATAGTACTGAAATCTCGTGTCCGCAAACTAACGCCTTTAAGCTAATTTGGTGGTTATCCACATCGGGCAGGCTTGTCATTGACCGCCAAGATGGACATGTCAGATGCCGTCTTTAGGTTGCGACCAGATCCCCCCACAAGCAAGCAATTCTGCTGCAACAATTATTGCTGCGATGAGTGAAAAAAATCCCTCTGTATTTGATATTGTGTCATGTTTCATGAGTTATTGGTCGAGTTGGCTGCTTTAGCTCATTGGTTGGTTTGATGAATCGATATCCCAGGCAGCCATATGTATAAGTTAACTTTAAGATCACAACTTGTAAGTCTTTAAAGTATGACCATAACGTCCTGAAGTCTAAAGGGTTAAGAGGTGCAGTATGGTTAGTTTAGTAGAAATACCAATGTAGGCATTTCTAGTCGACCTAAGAAAGCTTGCTCACATTCGACTAATCCTCAGCCCCGACTCAAGATGCCACCCAGCTCACCATGTCAAGAGTTTCACGCAAAAACCATCACGCGCAAATCTCTGCAATAATAAGCCAGCAGTGCATTCTGGGTATTGGAGCAATCCCATAATCCTCTTGTCTGCCTGCGTCCAAGATTGACAGAGTTCGTCAATCCCCCATAATCCACTAGTTGGAGTACCCGCGTACATAATCGTGTTGAAACTCGAGATTTCCCGCTAGTGCCAAGATAATGCACTGCTCCATCCCGGGGAATTCTCATATAGTCTTTCCGTCAGTGGATTACCGACACACTATAGGTTTTTTGTTTGTTCATTTCGTGTGGATTTTCGCTAAGAAGCGAATAAATTGACATAGCGTTGCGAGGGAATCTTGGCCGGGATTAGCCTGGCTTGGCCGCTTGATGGATCTAGACGTTGTAGATTAGACAGCTGTGCTAAGCGTGGTTGGAATTCTTGTTCTCTTGTTGTCATATAGAGGCAGGGTTTGGTGCGAAAACATGCACTTTTGGTCCTGCGAACTAGTCTGACAAAGTTTTCTGTAAGTTTGAAGTTGGAGCTTAGAGAAAATGAACCAGTTGTCGTCTACTTTCTGTTTTGGCCTTCGCTCCTCTGGGAACATAGGGTCGTGTGTCTCTGGCGATCATATCAATGTGAAGATTACAGGCATCTGTTGGCCTTGGTCTCTTTTACTTTTCTGTGAAAACCAGGCCCATTCCTTGTGGGCTGAACTGAAGTAGGTAGACCCAAACTCACCGTTGTACCCTTTGAATGTTTTGATTTGAGACATTTGTGCCGGTCATAGCAACAGAAATTGATCTCTTTTTCGGCACACATGGTGAACAAAAAACCCAACCTCACTGGAGTAATAAGCTCATTAGTAGACCTAAAGCCCATGACATGTCGTAGCATAGACCTAAGGCCCATGATACCTTCGATATTACATACAATGGACAACAGATAACACAAACAAACGAGAAACGCTGAAAAATTGTATTATGTCGGATAACAGCGGAAGATTGCGCGGCTTTGTGTGCGGGTATCGGAGTAACGAGGAGGCCAACTGCTGATCCGTTAGGAGAATGAGTAAAGTATGTGATAGGTATACCGGTATTATTGGCAGGTGGCAATTTGTGGTGAGGAAAAAAGATAGAACTTATTTGGGAATGCCCGTCGGGGTAGGTTTGGGCCATTGTCCCGAGGTGAGCGCTTATGCTGAAGCCCTTATGCAGATGTCAATGTGTGTCTTATACCATCCCCTCTCCAGAGATTGACAACTCTTGATTCGTAATAAATAAGACTTCATGAGAACTTTCAAGTTTTATCTTTTCTTAACCAGGAATTGTGCGGTTACAGGACAGGTTCATTTCACTTCAGTGGCCTAACAAAACATCTAGATCTGTCCAGCTTTGTGACTAAATTCAAGAAAATGTTCTAAAAACTTCATCCTCCCCTAGAGCTGTTTATAATTTTAACATCATAAGACAAGAAACATGAAAAGATTAGACTGGAACTAAGATATATTTACGAAAAACGTGTGTAAATTGATCGTCTCTGAGATAAGTGTAGGCTTTCTTGTAGACTGAAAACTTTTTGCAGATTATATCATGTTTTGCAAATATGCACCACACATCTAATGGAAGTTATTGCTAAAGTTTCTAATCGGTGCGTACAGGTTCTGTACTGTGTCCGATTAACCTGCACATGCTTGCTCCGAAATATGGCCATTAGCAAAATCCAGCAAAACCACAAACTTGTGTTTAGCGATATTTGATGAAGACCCTGTTAGAATTAGTTTTTTCCCCGATCTGTGGCAGGGAATCTTCCGATGGACAACTTCGTGTATCAGGGCCTGAGGTAGGCTATGATGATATTTTGGCATCAACAGACTTGACTACAAACTTTAAATTTAATCAGGATATTGTCATATTAGTTTATGTGTTATTGGGTTTTTTCCGGATAACAGCAGGAAATCTTCCAGTCTGTGTTGGAAAGAGTGCTCAAATGTCCTGAATAATCTGATAAAGTTTTGAGTAGTTTGGAAAATGTTTTCCTCTTGGACTTCTCCACCTCCCCTGCCCAGCCGCTGACAAACAGTTCATCTATTTGAAGAATTGCAAATCTTGTTAAGCTCCATGATCGCGCGGAAATGGAAGGCTTTTCCCGCGTTATCCGCAAAGATTAGCGTGATGGATTTACGCTGAGCGGCAAAAATGTGTCGTCTTAAACCTGATTAATCGCCAACTGCGGCCCGATCTGATTGGCTGGAATCAGCAGAGAGAATTGTCACTTTCCGCCAGACTTCGGAGAGGTTATATCCATCGAAGCTTATGATGAAAAACTTGCATTTCTGTTTTTTTGTTCGAGTCTGTGCGTTTCTTAATTGCGGCTTTAAGACTTTAGGCTGTTTCTTTTTCCATGTTTGAAATATCTACGAGATGTTGTGAAGTCTGACGTGGTTTTTATGCCGATCAGAATTTGATGGTCTTCACATTTAATTTACCAACCGAATATATTCGTGATTCTGAGAATCAGGGGGTGTTCCACTGATCCTTGACTAAATTAACAAGGTTGGCAGACGCAAGATACAAGGACGTGCTAATGAATTGACAACTTCTTTAGTCACTTTTACCTTCTCAGCTTGGTCTCAAAATACCGTGCTAAATGTCTCAAAGATGTGAGTGACATTCTGAATGATGACCCGGATTATCAAGACAGTTTAGTACAACACTATATGAGTGACAGAGTAAAAATAGAGCTTACATATTTCAAATACTTGTTAATCATAACTTGTCAAAAATCCATATATCACGAAAAACCATCTTGTCAGAATGGTGATCTTCTATGATTTTTTCTGGTACTTGTTATAGCTTTAGATGGGGGAATGTTTGAGACTGTTTTATTTTTGAAGTTTAGGGGGAAAGGTAAGCATTAAAATTGCAAAAAACTCAAATCTACTGCTTTGTCTTTATGATGCCAAATGAAAACGAGCTATTTTGCCAACTTGTAGCTTTCAGAACATTTCATGGTTTACAATATGTGGCCTTGCACATAGTAGAAGAAAGTGAACATTGTCATCAGAGCACAAACAAAATATCTCTGGTCCGCCATTCCAAGCTAAAAAGTTGGTGAAGATCCGATAGCCTGCTTGAGATACCAACGTCTTTAGTGACCTAACCCGACGCAATTTCTCGGTGATCCCCGTCCGCGGCGTATTTACGGCGGAGATTAACAAGATCAGGCAGTAATTATAATCCCTATCTTGCCATTGGTGGATTCCTGAGCCCGGCGTTCTTGGCTGCGCTCCCCGATATCACTGGATTATGCTATACGTTCAGTTAATTCTTGCATGTGTATCGGGCAAATTAATGGGGATTTTGCGGGGATTTCTCTGCGGCTATGATCAACTGGAGTACTTAAGACGTATCAGCTCCAGGGCTAGCTAAGGCGTTAGCAAGGCTAGCCTCTCCTGAACTTTTTTCAAAGTTTGTATTATAGTCTGTTTTCTCCAACCTGGCCTTGCTTGTAGAATCTGTGTCATACCCTTCGAAAAGGAAAAATGGCTATCCTGATCTGTTGCCACCGTCCATGCTCATGTGGTATACGTGATCAGATATCACGTATGAAACTTGGATATATGCGAAATGCACAAAAACGAAACACTGCCACTAGCCAAACTTTTCGTGTGGTAAACTTTATCAGTTGACTCCCAGAGCAGTTGTTTTTGTGTTCCCAAGGAGAGATATACCAAGCTGTGAATCAAACGTTACTCATTTTGCTCTCAGACTTCTGACACGTCAAATCCAGAAATCCCTCACCTACCTCCACGGGTGTTGTTATTAACGTGCTAATCGATGTCTTAGACCATCTTTCATGTTTCTGGAGCTTCCTGAGAGTTCCAGATCACCTTCTTGTGCTGCTCGAATTAGGACTCGAGCTCTCCATCTAAAGTTTCAATGTGAGACCTCAACTAACGAAACACTCACGACTGAATGTCAACTCGAAGTTTGCCGGCTTAGAAACCGAGGGTGACACCAGCTTATGTAACAGCCGTGGGTGACACCACATCAGAGAACAGCCACTGACTTTATCTCTGCTTGTTCAATGTGATAATCATAGTCTCCATAGTGTGTCAATAGTGAAAGGACCTTACTAACGGAGATCACTTGTTTGACGATATCGCGTCTCTGCGGTCATGTGGGAATTGTGGGACTCGTTGGTTAACGAACCACTCGACGTTTGGCGAGGCTCAGGTAAAGAGAAAGCCGTATTTATTGTCTAATTTTCCAGATTGCTCTTTTGTTTGATGACTGTTTCTGACTTGTTCTTTTTTTGTTTACATCGTTATTTCAACGTTGATAACTTATCTAACTTGATCTCGTAATATATCAAAATGGATGTGACACTGTGACGATATCATCAAATATGGTCGCATTTCCTGATTGTTTTCAATAATGGAAGTCATCGATTTTTCTGACTTGATTGTTCTTTTATTGACTACTGATTTCAATGCTGTTGTATGTAACTTGGCTGCAAAGTTTTGTGAGAGGGGTTTATGGCTCTGATGATGATGATGATGATGATGATGACGATGATGATGACGGTAATGAGGAAGTAGAGTCTCACTAAATCCCTGTATATGTTGCTGTGGCTCGTCATGTCCCATTCAAGGGTCATGCCCCAAGCGGGTGTGCCTATATCAATATAAACTTGAAAGCGACAAAAACTATGATGACATCATGTCATCCATTGTGTATTTCAAATGACGTCAGACATCGTCCAGGACATTCCGTCATCATCGTTCTTTTTTCATGTGTTTTTTTTCTGGAACCTTGTCGATTATATTTGGTGTAAGTTTCGGAAGTTTCCGCAGAATGCCCTAGGGTCTCAGTTGGTTTTTATACGTGATCCAATTTCCCTCCCCATACTCCAGGGGCAGGAGGAAGTATCTGAGAATGGATCAGTGGTAATCTTAAATACCTGTCTGCAAAACATTCCTGGGGTGGTACACGAGAGGTGCAAACCACTTTAGGAGATTTACTTGTCTCGTGTTTAGGGGTGCTTGCCAGGCAGGCACTTCCTTCAAGTTCTACCCCGCTTCACTTCCTGAAAAGCTCGCCCAAGGAGGTCCTTTTTGACAAGAAAATAATATCATTTTGTCTTGGCAAAGAGCTTCAACACTTTTGGCATAATTGGCAGATATGGCCGAGTGTCGTACGAGATGGACCAATCGATGATAAAACATCGCCCCTCTCCACATAGGTGACCAGGTGACGTGCTCTAGTCCAATAAACTGCTGATCTCGGCAATCCTCAGAAATGAAACCCTGGTTAATTGTATAAACCACGAGACTCAACGCTTAGAGGGAAAACTGAAAAATAGCCCTTCAAGAACAGATAATGAAGTCCCCCACACCCGCCCCCTGTGAGTGGTCACATACCCCCTTGCCCCCTATATTCTGTTTTATGAATAAAGCATGGGAAGGGAAAGAACTGGATCCTGTCAAGGAAGGTATAAGACTGATGACAACATTCTGTTCATTGCATAACAACTTTCTAAATCACGCTGAGGGGGCATATATGATTTGAAAAATAATCAGTCATCGTGCACCACCTGATAAATATCAAACCAGGTTTGATTTTATCGCATATCACGATGACTAATTTTGTCTGCGGCGTGCTTTTGGATGCCCTGCCATCTTTTTTGGTCTGTTTCTGGAAGTGTGTCGGTTATCCTGAACAAGATATCTTTCCAGCAATGAATCTTTTTTTCGAGAAAACAAAAAACGCATGTCATGAAAACTATAGAGCAGATCATTTCAAATTCGCTAAAAAAGCGAAAACATCAAATACCGATTAAATATGCGAAATACTTTATCCTCTGGCATTTAGTCTAAAACTTTTTTCAAGTCTGCCCGGCCGTCGGAATCATAATGTCGATGTCAGAGCAAAAATCTTGGCGGACACCAATATGAGCTTAAGGTACTTAAAAGACTTCGCGAGAAGTTCCATAATATCGTTATCAGCGAAAAAGCTTAGCTTATACAGGAAGACTTATATGAAATAAAGTACTTAATAAAAACCTGTAAACCACCGCAAGAGTGGCGTGACGAAAACAGCGGAAAAAACGCACGGACTAAGTAAAGCTTAAAAGTTTTCTGATCCTGGCAAAATCCCCGCAACGCATGCCGTGGGACTTAGGCGGGAAAACCTCATATACACCAGCCGTCATGCCTCGTCATTTTTCAGATTACTTTCAGAGCCTTGGTGGCTCCTGATTGGTCCCTTATAAGGGTCTAAACTCGTCTTAAATTTAATCCCCCGCACTTCCTCATATATAAGATCATACAAGCAGCGCAGTACTTTTTTCCCTCCCATCAAATGATATTTTCTCGACATCCTTTCTCATTAGGGCGTTAATACGATTTCCCCACCGCTGTCGAAGTAATCCCTTTATTTTACGGCGATAACCGCATATTATGAACCTGTTCTTAGACGCAACCAGATTTATCGCCAGGTAATAAAAGAACCAGGAGGAAATTTAATATTTTTTCACATCTTTTTAGCTGAGCTAAGAGTTACTAAGAGTCCATCGTCGGCTTACCTATGGCGGTGGAAATCCAGTTATGGGGGAAAATTTAATTATGAGGGATTATGCAGTGATAAGCTGTAAAAGGAACTTGGAATCCCTTGATTGGATGACAGTCCGCCATGAACGCACCCCACAAAGAATAAAACTTATGATCACGCGCTTCCCAGTCGGCATGAGGAGAGGATTGGGGTCGGCTGGTTTTTTTTGCGATCAAGGTTTTTGCTGACTCTGGACGGGATTCTTGTGGGGGGAGGGGGGGGGGGGGGGAGGAGGAGGAGGGAGGAGGATCATGGCATTGGAAGGGAGCTAGGGCTGTGAATGAAAGAGGGTGGGTAGTATTGCTGAGGAAGGGAAGTGGGGGCTTCTTGTTGTACAGACAAGGTCATGCCCTGAGGACAAACATTTTACCATCAGCCCTTTTGTTTGGTTCTTGTAAAGGGATGTGAAGGGTTCTAGTTTGGTGTGTATGTCAAATTTCAGCCAGATTGAACTTTCAAATATAGCTGTGATGGCTACTTGATTAGCCTCTGTCCTCTGCCATTTCAACAGCCCACAAGTCAAAATATCTTCCAGCTTTTATTACCTGAACATGACTTGAGAAATTTTCTGCCTATTTTTCTCGTCCGTGAATCAGAAATCATGATTATCTCTCCATTCCACCTCATCAACATCTATCAGTCGTAAGCCCACATCTATCGTGGCTTAGTAACGACGAAAAATACAGATTCATTGGAATTTTTTGCTAGAATTTCTGCTATCTATCATTTCTATCGGATCGTCAGTCGTCATGAGAAATCTCCAACGAAAGAAATTGATAAGAATTATAGCGATAAACATGAAAATATGACGTGTTCATGTTCTAACGCTCTTACGACGATGTGACGAGGAGATTTCACCAAGATGATGCGATCCCGTTTAATTCCTAAACTTTTTCCGAATACTTATCTTGTCAACTTTGTTACTTGCACCCACTTTGTCATGTCTACTTAAAGGCCCGGTGTTGTCTATTGGATGAAATTATTCATTTTGCCATTATTTGACAATATAGTTTAGATTTAGACAGAAGATTGCAATGGCTATATGAGCTAGAGTGAGAGACAGCGCCATCTATGGGCTGTCACATCCGAACTTCCCGTGAAAACACTGATAGGGAAGTTATGAGATCAATCCTGAAGATGCCATTGCGGGTAATAGTGAAACTGTCAACAATCTCCAGTGAATCTGAATCCAGTGAATAGATTGAACTTCATTGTGTACTTATAAGATTCTAGGCCGGTTCAAACTAAGATCCGGCAGAATCTGGTAAAGGAAAGCCTCGAATATGCCGAAATCTAGCTATCTTTTTACATTTGTCATGGAAATATGTTTTGGACAAAGTCGTATAAAATAGTTCACAATATCCAAAAAAACGAACTTGACGTTTCTAGTAACTTAGAATATAAGACTCTAGGTTGGCTCGACTAAGAACCGGTTTAATCCGGTAAAGAAAATCTACGAATTATGCAGAAATCTGTCCCGGCATTTGTCTTTGGAAAGATCCGGTCTAATGCTGCTTAAGACGACAGAACGAAAATCACTTTTGGATTAGACAGCGATTGATCGAGGAATTATTCTTTTAACGGAGCAAATCTGGTCCGTTCTATTGTAATCTTTATTAATTCCATTAAAAGCATTTTCTTTATGAATTCTGCTTCCTAAGCTAAGACTTATGCACAGCATGTCCCGAAAAAGTTTATTCCTTCTTTTCGTTGATATAAGATATTTTGAGCCTATAACGAGTTTTATTATTTTCATGACGTTATTGATGCCCAGGCATTTATTATTCAATGTTTATCACAATCCCGTCATGGGAAAAAAGGTCATTTTGCTGTGAAATCTTAGGGATTCCCCCTCCCCTCCCTAATAAGTTATGACACTTCGATTGTCTTCAAACTGGCCTCTTCATCTTCCCCTTGATAAACTTCAAATAAAATTTGCAGCGATAAATTCTTAAAAACCGGATGTCTCAAAATCAGAGAGAGGCTCCGGCTTTTGTGCCGGATAATGTCACAGCAATATTCGTGGCGAATAAAGCTTGTTTCATCCGAAAAGATGTGTTGGTGTACATGAATGCACTAGAATGCACACACAAGACTCAATATGTGTTGGTGTACATGAATGCACTAGAATGCACACACAAGACTCAAGTCAACTTTAGTTGAATCAAGCCAGATTTCAGTTTCGCCCTAGAAGGCCAAATTATCTGTGTATTGCTGTACATCAGAGCATTGAAATGCACACACAAGTTGAAGTCAACTTTTAGTTAAACGAGACGGACTGAAATCTCACTAGAAAAGGCCAAATATTGCCCTGTATTGATGTACACGGTGTGTTAGAGTGAACACTCTTATTCCAAGTTATTGAGGGGTGAAACAAACTCAATTGCCAATTTCACTTTAAGATGACTTGAATGGTTTGTGCATTACATATGAAACATTAGGCAGAATACATGAGGAGTTCTGTCCGTCTGGTGGTGAAACTGACTCGCGACTCAAATGAAACTTGAGTAATCCCTCCTCCAAGCGCAGGAGAGAGAAAAAAAGTCCGTTCTAATCCATCTTCCGTTGTACTTTCATAATCCAAAATACAATTTCCAATTTCCGCTCGGGATAATAGGTCATAATTCTAAAAGGGAGATTTAAATCACGCTAATCTGACTTGAAATATCACGGGGATTAAGATGGATGGGATTAGATCCAGCTCCACGGAGGATCGTCACGGGCGTATGAGTGGGGCCTCGAAACGTCGTATGGATTTCGATGGCGCAGCAATGTGGAAACTGATACGGAAGTTGAAAGTCGTCTCGATTTGTTTTGAGGATTTTCTGAATTTGCAACTTGAAAAATATATCTTGAAAAATTTTAATTTCAGCAGATTTCTTGACAGCTGTTCCAGGGAACTTCATTAGCAGTATATACACTGCATACTTAAAAGACTACTAATTAACTATGAAACCAAACTATTTGCTAATTAATACTAATTAAATCTTAACTTATTTATCGTTGCAGGGAAATCCATGCCAGTCCACTGCCTTATAGAAACCACTGCCTCGCCTCAAGGTTTTGAAAGTGGGGGTGGAAGTGTCGAATTAGATAGTTACGCCATTATACCAAATACGACGCTGTTTTCAGAAATCGTCCGAACTGCCCTTATCAAATTGGGTTATAGTCCGTCTGAGGCGATGGGTGCTAAAGGTAGGTAAAGTGCCTTGCTCAAGGTAGCAAACAGCATCGAGTTGATTGCACTTAAATGTTATAATTGATAGGGTGTGTAGCTTCTACCAGCCCCCACCCCTGCTTATGTTTGAGGATGCTGCTGCATGTTACCAATGATGACAGTGGATTTCCAGCGATAATTTTCCCCCAATATGCATGAAGTTAATATTGATCGAAACTTCATCTGCAGAATCCACAGGGCTAATCCCCTCGTAAAAATGTCGACAATGGGATTTAATATTAAGAGGAAATCTCTAGGATGTGGAGGGGATTAGACGAAATCCAATACAGCCGGTTGAAATCCGGCGTAGATTACACCATGTGCTGCTTTCCATATATTATTTCTGATTATCAGAGATGATGGCCGTTGCTATAAGCTTTTACTGACTGTGGAAAATGAAATCTCTACTGTAAGAGTGGAACTAATTATGTTGAAAATCAGGGTTCAATCTCACCTTGACCTTTGTCACCTTGACCTTTGTCTTGCCTAACCGACCTTGACCTCTCTTCCAGGTGCTGTCCAGCTCAAGAACTGGAAACCGTTGACATTTGATATGATAACAGACAATCCAGAGGTGACGGTTGAAGACATTTTGGGTGATATCACGCCAGTTGCTACGATACGAATCAAGCTGTGCAGGTAAGGACCATCACATGATCCCCAGCTCAACATCTACTAGCCAGTCGGTATGAGCGTGGTACTGGTCTTTTCAGATTGGGCATCAAAGTTTCCATAAAATGATATGAAACAATCTAAGGGATTACAATACCCTGTTTTCTCTTAATCTGATTTGCGATATGGAATGTAGGACTAATAGTATTACCTACTTAGTTCTAATAGCGGAGATGGAAAAGTTAGATCCTCATTCTGGGATGTTTTTGCGCTTTTTTTATCGGGTCGGACCGGGTGTTGTTTCCTGTCCTTAAGCCGTTCACCTGTAGCCGATGCTTACCGCCACAGCTTACCAAGACTTAATCGTGGTTTTATGCCCTTTGATTAAGCCTTTGTAGATATCCGATGAAGTTGTTATAAAAGATGCCCTTGGGAAGATGTTGAATAGGCCTACTTTGTTGGAGATAAGCGTTGTCTTTTGTTTGCCATCAGAGGCGGGCTAGGAGGGACTATCTTTCACATGTCTACAGAGATAAGGGTCACTTTCTCTCTTATGCTCTTAGAGACAGGGGCTGGGCTGTCTTTTGCATAAAAGGTGTAGAAATACTTTCAAAACTGGTTTGACCTGCTTGTCGATAGAGATGTCTGAGTCGTTTTTCGTGGCTTTCTAAAATATACGCTTCATGAAATCAAATCTAGTTGTTGTCTTTTCCGAGAGGTTGGCCAAGAAGGCGTCGGGTTTCAAGAAAACAACTTTTAATACCATTGATTGTCATGGCAAGTAGCCGTCAACAGTTGGTATGCAGTCCTTGCCGTTGCCCTCAAAGGTATCGAAGGTTGCGTTTGTTGAAGGTGTACCTCCACACAACCCCGCCCCACGTGACTTTGCTCAGACTGACGGACATTCGGACATTTTGCGTTCATCGTTTCAGCCAACGTAAGACGAGCACAACGAACGACTTGAAGGACAAACTGCTGCAGGTGCTACTGGCACAGTCGCGAGGGATGCTGCTGGGATCTGGGTGCCCCATCGAAAAGGTAAGTTCTCTAAGTCTTTGTTTATACCTTGGTGAGCGTGCTTTTTCATCCAAGGACAAGCTGAGGAGGGTGCTCTAACGGAAGACTTCTGTAGAGGCAGCTCAGAGGAGGAAGAAATAAGTGATTTTGGGTGCGGCTGGCTTGCTAAATGACAAAAAAGCAAAATTGGACTACAACAAGCAAAATGATGACATCTTAGAAAGTAGCGGTTATCTTTGTCGGGTTTACAGTACTGGCAAGAAAGAGCTTACACAAATAACACTGTTGAATGTTCTCGTTGTCCATCTGTTCCAGGAAGTGATGACGCTAATTGCTAAGGGCGAGACTGACAACATCGACACAGACAAGCGGAAAGCGTTTGATCGCTGGCACCAGGAACAGCTGGAGAAGGTCAAGGCCACGATAAAGACAGAACATACCACGACGGAACCTGAAGAAAAAACTCACAGCGTACCACGGTCGCCATCTCCAGCGAAGGAGACAGAAACACCTCGTGTTCCACCGTTACCAAACGCCCCAACGCACAAAACGAGATTCCGGACGTCTTTTGATCCAGATTTAGAAATACCCAGACTGCATCAGTGGTTTCATGAAAATAAGCATCCGACCAGGGAGAAGATGATTCACTTTCTCAGTGAGTTGAATTCGTTGGAGTCACGCAAGGGCCGTAAGCCGCTGGATTTGACGAACATTATCTATTGGTTTAAGAATGCTCGTGCTGCGCAGCGGAGAGCAAGTAGAAGTATGGAGATGTCGGTCGATGAGAGCCACCTGATGGACAATGATGACAACAGTTCGGACCATCATAGCACTTCTGATGAACATATACCGGTTTTGCCAAATAAAAATGCTGTTTATGTCGTCAACCCACTACACAACCACAACGAATCACAGGAGGGGTTCAGAAATAAAAATGGCATGTTCGAAAGTAGCGCTTTGGATATGACGTCACAGGGTCAAGGTCAGCGGTATTCACCGCCAGCGGAGAGGAATCATGAAGAAGCTATTGACATGTCAACGTCGTCAAGAACTGATCGGGAAATTGCTTCGTCGTCTGTATCTGGGCAGTCAGATAATAGTGATCAACGAAAAAGTTCTTCCGATGAAGAGATGTCCGATTATGAAGATGACCCAGATAGTGTTCAGATCAAACAGGACCCGGACGCCTACCTCGACCATCCAATCAGATCTCTCCCTAACTCCCTTCCATCCAATCATATGGCTTTACACAACTCGCTGACGTCACCACACTCGCCTGCTCACGCACACATGATGTCGGCAGCGATGAACTATCGTTTGGGCAGCCTTGGGCATCTTGGGCGCAATCACTCTGCGTTGGGCCAGCATCCGTTTTACAGCGTGATGTCTCCGTCGATGTTAGAAGAGCGGCGTAAACGTACCCGCGTCTTCATCGATCCGTTATCGGAGATTCCGAAATTAGAGAAATGGTTTATAGAAGATACCCACCCAACTGCCTACATGATCGAGAAATACTGCGACGAGTTAAACAGATCAGAATACCGCCAGAGGTTCCCAAAGCTGGAGCCGAAGAATGTCCAGTTATGGTTTAAAAATCATCGGGCGAAGGTTAAACGATCACGTCTAGAGATTGAGGGCAAGACGGTGATTAAGTCAGAGAGCTGCGATGGAGAAATGGCAGGGAATATCGCCATGTACCGAAATTCACTGTCTGCTTCAAGTTCTGGCTCTCAAGAAATGCTTGGTGCGAGTTATTCAAGTTAAAATGTGTTCTTTAAGTTTTGGGACGCGTCGAAATTTGGTTTTGGGTGTCACCCAGCATAGTTTGGGTGAATATTTCAATAGTATTTTGATCATTTTGTGAAAGGATGGCATAGATTTACAAAATCTACATCTGGGAAAGCGGTTACAAGATTTCTGGTGGGGGTGTTACTATTATTCATATCATGTGAGGGGTAGGAAAACCTTGATACTTTTACAAAGATTCCTTGAAGATACTACTGTAAACTCAGTCAGGGCCTGTTGTGACTTTTAAAGGTGGCAGCACGAGCTCTAATGGAATTTAGAAAGTTGCAGTGGCTCCTGGCTGGTTTTACAGTCTGTTCATTAGGTGCTGCTTTCAAATATCAGAATATAACT
Organism: Lineus longissimus; assembly: GCF_910592395.1. NCBI lineage: Eukaryota > Metazoa > Nemertea > Pilidiophora > Heteronemertea > Lineidae > Lineus > Lineus longissimus. The sequence continues at coordinate 582,563 of NC_088326.1, forward strand.
TAGAAACTTGGTGCTTGACTATACGATGGGGGGACAGAAGAGCTACCTGGCTGGATGGCATATTCATCTATTGTCGTCTGTAAGTAAAAACCAACCAAAACTTTCTGACGCGTCCCAAAATCAAAATGTGCAATCAATCAATATGTGTTGCATTTGTCTCATAGCGCAATATTTACATAAATCACTGAAGTTTTCTGGTGAAATGGTTTGTCAGAGATTTTTACAAGAATGACAAACGTGTTTTTACAGCTGCTAAAACTGTGTGTGACTATGACCTGTGAATGTTTTTGGTGTTGTTTATTGTTGAGATTTTTTGTGTTGAAATCGTACTCTGTCTGGCCTGTTGGAATTTTGATCAATTTCACAAATTTACTGGGCACAAATTATCAGATGAATATTGGTTCAATGCTGAGAGTGTTTGGTTTCCTGTTCCTCTTCACTGAGTGCCGTAACGTAACCCAATTCACCTCTATTATCCAGAGGAGAGCCTCTTGTGGTGGAATGACGATACTTTGCCGTGTTAGGGTCAGCCAATATTGATGTCGACGTCATGCCTGATGTGATGTCTGAAACATCAACGACTGACCCCCTAATTCGGCCATTTTGTTTCGTCACAACAGAGCTCCACCTTCGTGACTAGGGTGATCATTTGGAACGATCCAAATTGAAAAACTTGATGGGCTGTATTGTTTTTTATGTCCTGGTACTGACAGTTATTGTGTTTTGCTGAGATCATGACGTTTTATCGATGAAAATTCTCAAACCTTTGGACTGCATTTTCTCAAATTATGTGCAATTTTGTCAGGAAACATTGCTAATTGTTGGCAATGAGTATAAGTTCTTCTGGAGTTTGAAGCAACTTTCAGATGAGGATTCTATTTCAATTTGTTCTCCTTTATTTGATTTTATATGATTTTAAACCTAGTTATATCATAGTCTAGTTAACATATAATAAATTCATAAAATATTGCTACTTTTCAATCATAGAATGATGTAAAATTGGTTGTAAAAATTCTTTGTATACAGTGTGTCTCAAAAAAGATGATTTACTTTTTTTGAAAAGATTTTTTGGGGAAGGCAAGGTCTTCTCAAATTCAAAGTGAGAATGGCTCAGAAATGTTCTTTGTCTTGCAGGGCACTCCAAACAATGTTGTCTTGACAGAAAAAATACTATTGTTTAACAACTGTGAACCAGTATTTTTTGGATACACTGTATAATGCATGCACACTTTATAACGGAATCAATAATATGAAATTTATCGAAAGTGTTTGCCTGGGAATCTGATTCATGACAGAATTAATGTATTCAATATGATTCGTGTTCAAGGCATGTTCAGCTGTACTGTGTAAAGAAAACGTTTTCCAGCTTGGTGTGGAGCATATGGGTTTGCCATATGTGGGAGACATTGCTCGATACCACCAACTTGTCCAGCACAAATTTCTTCAGAGTCAATTGTTTTTCCAATTCATTGGGGCTGTTCATCTAACACATTAACAACAGAGGTGGTCCGCAGAGGCATTTTGATCGGGAGTTACTCTCTATGACGATGAGGAGCATTTAGTTCTGTCCTTTTCCAAGTGGTGTCACCACTGTACATCATCCCACCTGACCATTTTCTCGGCTTTCATTCGAGAAATATTGAATTACATTTAGATATAAGCTAACTGCATTTATCATCTAATGACGACTTTTGCCATGGGTTGGTGTCTTTATTTGTATGTTATTCTTGATTGCAATATTTATATGTGCTGGTATGCTAATTCCTTGCCGTTATGTTTAAAATAGCTTTACCAAAAATGCATGAACGATTTGGGAAAATTATGGGTTTACAAGACAAAGATGAAACACTGACTTGTTTGCTAATCTACAAAACTAGAGACGAGCATGTTGCATGCTTAGGTTAGAATTATACAAGCTTAAAGCATTTACATATAAGTGCAATTACATATGACATGTGTAAAATGTCATGTTACCTGTATTATGTACTGTTCGGTTATTTGGGGATTAATTACCTAGGATTTGGTAACAGCGTGTTACAGGGGGGCTCCTGTAACACTTCTTGGTTTTGGGGTGTGAACATTGGTCACGGGAAAGACAAAGACAAACCTTTCACAGAAACAGTTGTATTTGTATCAAAAGAACCCCACAGCCCAACACGCATTGATCCTGGTAAGGGACACACTCTGTGCCTGCCTGCTTTTTAACTGTGTACATGTATCATAAACTAATTGTTGACCTATACTATTATGTATGTTATAACTGCCATGTAGGGGTATCTAGAACGAGTGTTCACCCTATGCGTTCATTATGCACATGCAATGTGGAGGGGATGACAATATGTACTGACGATAATTCTCCTGCTGGGTAGTGTTGGGACAGCTTAGGATGTGGCCACTCTGCCAGGACAACGATACCAAATCCAGATATATAAAAGTAAAACTATGATAACTTTTGGTCCATAGGGTGAACCAAAACTATAGAAAGATTATATTATGTTAAAGCTAATGGATTATATCAAAAATCTATATTATGAAAACAAAAAATGTTACAAAAATTAGGAGGAGTATTTTGACAACTGTGTTTTGTATATATTCTTATATATGTATTAAATTATTGTATGAAAATGATGTGTTGTGTAATGATTTTCCTGACTGAGAAGGATACGGCAGTAAAGCTAAGCTGACAGGTTGTTAATAAGGTGATGATGATGATGATGAAATTGACAAAAGTTGCCCCCCCCCCAATTTCAAAAAATGATTCAACGTGGAGTCGTCTCTGGCTGAGGGAATGACGGACGAACTGGCCAGGTTTCTGGTTTCCCCACAGCTTCAGTATTGTCCACTAGTTAGACGAAAGATGTCTTCGCCACCTGGCACCTGACATCATGGCCAGTCTGCTTCAAACTCTGAAGTGATGAGTGAGCCATCTATCACAACCTTGAGAGAAGAATCCCATGATGTCGCATTCATCAAATGACGTTGTGTGAGACCTTGATCACAATCCCATTCTGTCTTCTACAGACAATGTCACAATCCATCACAATTACAGCATGTTGTGAGGACCATCCGTCACAATCCCATTATGGAGACAAAGTCACAATCCTAAACAACATGTTGTGAGAGACATCTGTCCCAATCCTATTACATCTTCTAGAGACAACGTCACAATCCATTGTGACGAGGTCTGTTTGATAGCAAGATATCAGCAGTTTAGCCCTTTCCCTCAGAGGACTACTTGGCAGGAACCCCCTTACTGCTTGGAGCACTGGACAGGTTACCCCCTTCCTCCTCGGAGGACAACTCTGCAGTTGTGTCGAGTCTCTTCAATCATAACAAGACAATTTGATGCTTTTTCTCGTTTCAGAGAGGAAGAGATAACATGGAATGATAAAAGTGTCCGATGCGCTGTGATTGAACTTCTGAAGGGAACCAACCAATCACAACTGGCCAAACTTAGTCCTCTCTCCCAGGTATGTCAGGTCAAAGAGAGTAACAACTCTCCTCTTCATTGCTACTCCTGGGAGAGGTGGCATGGTAGGCCTACATGTAAGCTGAGGAGAGTGTATGTTTGTAAAGGCTGTGGGTTGAATCCACATAGTTTGGGAGTGATAGAAAGTGAAAGGACATGGCATTGGGAGTCAAGTGACTTGTCCCAGATCACTGGTTGTGTAACCGTCCGTTATTGAATCCATGATGTTCCATTGACGAGTCCCACATTTGCCGATGTGGTGCTGATGCGGTTACAACTTTGTCTCTTTTTCAGTCGATGATCTCCAATATTGCCAATTCCAAATATTCCACCAAAATGAGCCAAGAGAAATGTAAGGAGTTTGGGCAATGGTACAAAGAGTACAAGGCTCAAAGTTTAGGTAGGGTTCGTTTATACACGGTTGGCGCCCCGTTCGCATGCATGCTGCACGAGTGGCGAGTGGCGAAGCCGCGAATGGCGAAAACAATGTCTGGCTAAAAATTTTGCGAATTCAACTTGAATTGCCATGATTTGGCGAGAGAGTAGTAGTGGTGTGCGAAAACTGATCAAAGTCTATCAAAAAGATCCACTTCCACACCAAATGCACCAAGGAACGATCGTTAGTCAGTCAAACTTTATCATATTTGCGTGCGGCTGCGGTATCACACGGGGTTGCTATCGTCTGCATTGTAGTTTTACCCGTTGCCGCCAGTGATTTTGGTGGCGCTGCTGGTCGCCTTACGCATACATTATCGGTTAGTTTCCCGCTCGCTTCGTTGCCATGGAGTCTCCGGTCACGGGTTCCTCGAATCGTTCGTTGATTTGCTAGTCTCAGTACTGGCGGGCTGCCATTCTCGCACATGTTACTGTGGGCCGGGGGGGCCCCAAAATGGACAAACGATCGGCAATGGCTAGAGCTGACTCAAAAAGTGGCTAGGAGGAAAAAATTCACAGAGCCAACCCTGGTTTATACACTGGTCACCGTCTTGTTGTCCTCATGTCAACACTTTCTATTCTTCAGAGAGCTTCTCAGAAAGATACCCCAAGGATTCACGACTGACATTCCATTCATCATACGAGGTCCCGCGCATGCGTAACTGGTATAAAACGTGCAAAAACCCAACCGACGAAGCTTTGGAGTATTATCTCAACGAACTGAACAAAGGGCCGGTCAGGTCTGAAAGGCCAAAGGTCACAATGCAGCGTTTAAAAATTTGGTGGAAAAACGAACGTCAGCGAGAAAAGAAGTTACGGAATAAATCGCCAGAACCCGGGACGTCGTTTACACAAGAAACGGTGGAACAGGATTCAGAACAGTATCCGTTACCTGAGGAGACGGGAGAGTTGTTTCCATGCGTGCCACCAGGGGGCGTGATGGGCACGAGTAGGGAGCCGACATTACATCAAGTTGTTGCACGTCAGTGGAAAGATTAACGTTGAATTTCTGTCACTGGACTCGACATTCAGCTCTGCCTGATACAGCTTACATCGGTACTGGAATCATGAGACTGTGCTGCTAACACTGAGCACTGGATTTCAAAATGTGTTCATAATAGAAAATAATGAAAAATATCTAAAATATTCTGTCTTTATTATCAGCCTAAAGGTAAGCATCATGATTTGGTACATTTGGCAGCTATCACTTGTGAATGATGCAGAAAACGGTGGACATTGAACAATTAACATATGTATAACATTTGTGATACTGTCAAATCACTTGTTTTGATTTTACAGTACCCAGTGATAAAGTAATAACTTTCGTGTGTAGTAATATTGACACAATGAGTGCTCATCCAACGACAAAATGCACGATGGTTTGGACAAAGATTGGTGGGTTTAACATTAATCTATTAACACCCTCAGCGCCAAACCACGTAGATCTACGTGGCCCAAATCCCCGCTCCCCTTTGAGCTGGTTATCGGAGTCTCATGGACTTCATGAAAGAACTACGCCATCGCCATCTTCAGGGCAAGTTAGGAACTGAAACGACAAGAAGAGGTCTTTCCAGTTCCTACCTTGCCCTGAAGATGGCGATGGCGTAGTTCTTTCATGAAGTCATTTAAAGTTCTGAACTACGCCATCGCCATCTTCAGGGTGCGGTAAGAACTGAAAAGATCGTTTGGTCTTTTCAGTTCCTATCTTGCCCTGAAGATGGCGATGTCGTAAGTTCCATGAAGTCCACGAGACTCCCATAACCAACTCAAAGAAGGGGGATTTGGGCTACGTAGATCTACGTGGTTCGGCGCTGAAGGTGTTAAATATGCTACATTGAGAGGAGATTTTGTAGATACATCCAATGTGACAAAGATACAGGAAGACCCAACCAACCCTCCATCCATACTCCACACATCCACAGTGTAGAAGGCAGACATCTCACCCTATGTTACAAGCCTCTCAGAAGATGGCAGCACTGTGACTTTCACAACATGTAAACATAATGGCCCCCAGACATACATGTATAACATTATTATATCTATATAAAGACAATTAGCACCATTCATTTTATCTACAAAATAGTTATCGGGACAGTAAGAGCTACTGTTATCAGGGAGGTTGAGAGCAGCGAATATCCCAATTATGTTCAGTAATCACAGTCCTTTCTAATCGAGGTAACAACCCTACTGCTTCCCTCTGGTGGTTACTTCACCTCACACCTCAGTGCTTCCCCCTTGTGGCCAGTATGTCCTCCTGCACAGCCTTGATGGAGACCTCCGGTAGGAACTCTTCCACCAGCAGATCAATCAGGCAAAGAAAGAAATGTCTGAAAATAAAGACGACACCTTATCAGCATGTCAGGAGAAAGATGTATTCATCTTTTTCACTCTTTATTGTTCGTTTTGTGCCTCTACGATTTGACGTTATTGGTTCAGTAACTCAGTCTTCAGCAGTTGTACAAATAAATGATTTTGATAAACTGTTTTTCTTCGTCACTACTTTCAATCATGCACAGACCACCATCATATCGACCTTGGCACCTACCTATTGATCTTTGGGTGCTGGACCGAATTCAGGACTTGCTCCACGCAATGGTCAAAGTTGTCAGGTCCTGCCAGCAATGGGATCAGAGCTGAAAAGCGGGATAATTGATATTGAGCAAAGAAGCCTTGAAGTTGCTTCTCAAAGGCCTATTGAGCAGCCTCATAGGCATCGGGTGGTAGTTAACACTGGTGGCTAGCATCAAGTAGATGATGTTGGCAGTGTCTCAGATCGACTTCCAATGACACCGCTGCATGACCGAGCTATAGTACCCATTGTAAAACAACTGGAGAGCCATCTTACAATACTGAAAGAAACAACTGACCAATGTATATTCTGGAATATTCTGCGCAGACATGGGAGTTCCAAGTTTCAAATCATACTATCAAAAGAAATTTCACTTTCTCCTGACCTGGGAAGAATTCCTTTAGACATTGCCGAGCCAGCTGTTTCGTCCGGTCCTTGTCTTCCTCAGTCTTTGCCAGCTCTTCATACGGTCGCTCCGGCCAGACGGCTTCTCGCAGGAGGCGGAGGTACTTGGAGATGCTCTCGGTGCTGGTGATGTCGGCTATTTCATTTTTCAACCACCTGGAAGTCAATTCGTACTATATCAGGAAGAGGTTACTTCAAACTGTAAGGCAGATAAGTAATGGAGTTGGGCACTCAGGTATCTTTGAAATTTCAGGAAAAATGAAAACTTACTTTTCAAAGAATGTGCCAATCACCATCTGGAATGACTCGAGGACCTTCTCCTTGCACAGGGCAATCTCACATCCATTGGTTGTCTGACAGGCCAGGTCCAGGATGGTGTGCGAGAGGACATTCTTGTGCAGCTGATCTACAATGAGAACACAACAAGAGCATAATTGAAAGCTTGCACTAGGAATCACATTTTACTGAGCAGACATCGATGCCCGTGTCCTGGGCTCTGGGCTTGCATTGAGTGTATCAAAGTGACAGCCAAACGATTGCAAGTATCCCATACACATGACTCTCTGTTAAAACATAGACTATTTCAGTAAGACAAGTCTACACTTGTTTCCCGTGTTCCTCTTACCATCTCCCGCTGACTGCATCACATCTTCGTCATCATCATCTCCGTCATACGCTTCTTGAAAGTCATCATCACTGAATCGAAGCGACTCGGTCATCTCAACGCCGAAACTATCAGGTGAGAACAACTTGGTCAACAAGTGGCGGTCGAGGCCAAGCTCAATTTTCTGAAATGATTTGTAAGAATAACAGTCAGTCTTGTTTAAATATCACGCACTGGGCACAATCGAAGACTATGAGATGGGCTGTGATGGATTGTCAGTCGGATTATCATTCGGCTAAACGAACGGCCCCTCACCTGTTTCTCCGATGTAACAGCGAACTGGACCCTCAGAGCATCCACATCCTCAGACGGCAACCTCTCCACATCTATCTCACGTTTGGTTGGTTTCTTGACGACAGATGCTGGATGTGCCTCCTCTAGTGTTTTCGCAGGCTTCGACGTCAGCGTTTGGTCGATTTTGTCAATCACCCCACTCATGCCGGACTTTGTCTTGTTGAAAACCTGAACATACATACATTAAACTTCTTTCTTATCCAAGAATCATTCAATGGGAGGACAAAATCCCACAACTTCTGTAAGTTCTTATAAAACACTTTATATAGGACAGCTGTACTGTTTCTAAGAGGAGTGAACATATTGTGTTACCCTTAGCCATTTTGGCCTGTTTTGAGAGTAACACTGGCTGAGCATCAAACCCACGACCACCTGATCAGTAGGCGGACTCTCCTCCACTAGGCCACTGTGCTTCATGTTCAAACTGAGTACATGAGTTTCAACATATAATGACATCTTCAGCACTTACTTTGTCAATCCAGCTGACAGGAATGTCCGTCGCCTTCTTGACGAAAGCTAAACTGGCATCGCTGTCGTATGCCAAGAATTCCCGCATTTCTCCGCTGTAAACAATAGGCTTCTGCTCCAGGAGAGACTGCAATACAATAGACACAAAAATAACAGGTTAACACTGACAAATGGTGACATATTGTTGGCGAATATGGGACACAAGGTTATGGTACAAAGGTAAGAATGGTCAAAATCTATCCAATGACATGGCCATATCCTGATTTTTAATCATCAGCACTTACAGAAATCTGTTACTTCACATCATGGTCACTTTGATCAGCGTTATATGTTACCTGGATATATTTTTCAAGGAATTTCCTCCGACTTTCGATGCCATCTTTATCAAACGTCCCAAAAGGAAGAGAGAACCATTTACTCGGAGCTTTGATACCTGGAGAAAGAATTTATGACACATCTTGACTGGCTTCTTAATACATGTCATCACAGTACGGCGGCCAGCCTTTCTTTGAGTCTTCATGTGACTAGGCAGGAAGGTTAATCCGTTATAAACAATCTTGTAGTGCATGCTTGCCTCACTAGTAAAAAGTTATACTGTCAGTTACATGTACCCAAGGTAGTCAGTTATAAATCTTCAGAGAAAACACATAGAATAATGGCATGGTTTTTGAGTTTACCTTTTAGATAAGCCCTCAATCGTGGATTCTCCTCCAGTCTCTCCTGGAGAATGAGAAACTCCTTGAATCTCCGCTTGACGTTCCTTGGCACAGGTTCTGGCTCAGATGAACCCTCTAATAGGTAGTGGGCTAAATACTAAAAAAATAAACAAATGGTCAAGGTTTAAATCAAGGAAAAGACTCTGAGAAACTTAAATGCCATTATGGTTTGATTCCAATTCTTATTCAAAGATGAAAATCATAAAGACTGTATTTTTTTCAAAACTGTCACGATTCGCAAAACTTGAGCAGTTTACAGTGATGATACTCACCTCCACCTCATAGACCACAAACGATCCATGTCCTCGATCCTGGATAACTTCCGTCCGTGGAACTTGCAGAGCCGTGTAGAGCGACGGAATCCAGGTGTCAATTCTGGGTCCCTTCTCATCCGTGATTGGTAATGATGGATCTGGTGATGTTCCCCTCGATGTCTGTGACTGTTGCTCCCACAGGGCTGGCCTCGTTGTCCCATAGGATATATTCCCTGCTCCAGGACTGAAACTAGAGTCCGACAACACTGCCTGACTAGAATTATGTTCCATGGACATTTTCCCACTTCCTGGGCTGGAACTTAGACTGGGGGTCCTTCTGGGGCTGAAACTTTGCTCCGAGTGGCTTGGGCTGGAGCTCGGAGATGGCAAGCTAGGCAGGTTGTAATCCCGCACCTGGTTAGACTGGCCTACCAGATTAGGGCTCGACATTGGACTTGGCATACTCTTTGGACTAAAGTTTCTGTCAGGAGTTACTCGAGTCTGAACAGGATAGAAGTGCTCACTACCTTGCAATGGAGTATTTTGAATATGACTAGAACTTTTCACTTGGTCCGATGTTGGACTTATTGTCGGTGTTTCTGGTGTCAACGTACTGACACTGGTCAATGACTGCTCCAGACTTGTTACAACTGATGCAAGGTTTTCCACCAAACTGCCTCTGAATGCATGTGTGTCATCCGGGCTGTCGACAATTTTGCTCATATCTGTTCCGTCCACTGAATCCATGCTGACATCCCCTGCGGAAGAATTGAAAGGAGACAAACTGCTATCCGTGTTCTCATTAGACGAAATGACCAGATAGTCCGACGCATTGCTTGAGTTACGGAAAGTGCGTGTGGAGTACTCACTCGGATCTAAATGATGACCGTCTGTTGCGATGCCTTCAGTTAGTGGCGGGAGCACTCTCGGTGGAGAGATCTCTGCACGGCTGCGCTGACGCACCCGTAACTGGCCCGTTCCTGGGTCCTGATAGACCTCAAACATGTCAATCTGTTCGTAAGAGGACATCTTTCTACTGCTTTCCGGTGCTGTGAACGGTTTCAATGTAGACAATCCTGCAGCATCTTCTTCATCACTAGTAAGAGAATGCAATGACTGGCGGCGGGATTTCTTCTTGTCAATTGCCGTATTTATAGAATGTGCATCGAGGTTTTCAGCCATTCTGTCCAAGTCTCGTGGCAAGGAGGAAAACTTTGTCAAACTTTTCACACTTGGACTACGACTTTTACCTGGTGCTTTTGAAACTGAGGTAGATGGCGGTGTTTTTGAAATAGGTGTGGACACCTGTAGCTGTATGATTGGAATTGTGTCAAAAGATAGCGCACCCTCCTCGGTGCCAGACTTTTTCTGCTGTGTTGTACCAGTCATATCAGAACTCAACCCATCAGCTGAATCACGCCTCAAATCACCTTGTAAATTCTTGTCTTCTGGTTGGTCATTCTTAATGGACTTCACGGGCACAATATTAAAATGTTCAGCAAGCACTTCAGGGAAGAACACGAACTCTTGATTTGCACCACCAGTACCAGACAGCTGCCTCAGTGAATCAGCACCATGCCCCTCTACTGACACACTCGCAATGGTCTCCCGCTCTTGCTTGGCTTTTGATTTTGACTCATATTCAATGATGTCGGAAACATTTTTCAGAGGTGCTTGACGCGGCACTATTCCCAGTTCTATTTTTGAAGAACTTTCTTGTTCCTTTGCACTTACCATCAGGTTCGGAGTCGAAGCACCTGCAGAGTCGTCTTCACTATGTTTTTCAGGTCTCAAGCTGTCTTTCAATTCAGTATGGTTGCCTTCCTTTTCCATTTTGGTGGTAGTGGACTTCTGAATGCTCACTTTTTCAACAGCTGTTTGAGAATTGCTACTTTGCTCCAAACTACTACCGTCTTTATATACTATCAACTTTTCTTTTATAGCCAACAACTGTTCAGAAATGACATCGCCATCATCGGTTAGAATCTGGATAGTTTTCTCATGAAGAAAGTCCGGCTCACAAAGCAATTCTAACAGCGGCACAATAACGTTGCAAATCAATATATCAGCAAACATGTCTTTTACTGTCACACAGTTATATAATTCTGCAGATAGGAGGCGTTGTAAAAGCACATCCACGATTGCTCGTAGATATTCCACTTCATTATCGCCACCTATTAGTGCCACATGAAACTTCAAATTGTTCTGATAGACTTCTTCGATGGTCTTCACTTTTATGAACTCATTTTCAGCAGTTGGTACACTCCCTCGTCGGCGAAACCGAGGCTGGTGGTCGAATGTTTTTGTCGCCTCCTGGAACTCTTGTAAATGGCACATATACAGTTCAATCACTTTGCTTATAACGGCAAAGCGATCGATTGCGGCAATCCGAGCATAAGCAGTCGCTGTGATCTGATCAATAAGCTTCTGGGCGTTCTCTGCACCATGGTTACCAAAGCTGACTTGCTGGTACCATGACAACACAAAATCTTTCATAACCAATGCACAGATCTGCTGGATTTCGGCCTGAAGGTTTACCTCTGCAGAGTTGTCCCTTTTACGATTTGATTCAATATCATGGAATTGCGAATGAAGACTCTGATAATTTGAATATTTATCAACATCACTTGCATTTAGTTTGGAGCATGAATTGACAATCTTGTTTCTTTCAATATTTTTGTCTGATTCATCAAGCAACAATGAACCTTTCCCAATCGGTATTTTCAACGATGCCAATTGTGTTTTTCTTCCATAGAGGAGATCAAACAATAACTCTTGTGCGGTCTGTAATCGTAACAATGTCTGGATCCTATCAAGGCCATACCGCTGTTCCTGCCATGATGCATTGACCCCATCTGAACTTCTACTGACGTGACAGGTAAATGCATAGGATAATGTACAGGCGATTGTGTACAATGCAAGAGGCACCCAAAAATTGGCAATAAACGCCAAAACCAGGAGAAAAACTGCACATATTAGGCTCTTCTGTAAGCCAGTAAATATGGATAAGTGATATAAAGTTCGCCTGATCTTTTTTAAATGCTCAAACAGTGTTTTTGAGCCCATTTTCTGGAAATTTGTCTGCAAGAAATTTCGGGTCTCATGATACGTCGTACAAAGCAAAAACAAACTTCAACTTACAAATTTAAAATGTGATTTAAATGAGACAGTATTACTCCTAATATTTGATAAAGCATTATTAACAATAAAAAATATATATCAAAAGATAAAATTAGCTCACTTTGTCAGAATTTTATTTTCAAAATATATGTTTTGTTCTAAGCGGCTTTCAACAAAAGAACATCGAGCACCTGCAGTGTCACGTGCCCTAATTAAATTAAACCTACAGGGTGACACAGCAATAACGGGTTGGTTCTAAACGCGGCATTGGCATTGGCAATCTATCAAATATTCGTTTTAATTCATATTACTCAGTTATTCTGACAAACATAATCCTTATTATACTTAACAACGCATTATAGAGTTTTTGTTCCAGATAAAATATACCACAACTTCGTTAAACCCAAACATAGACTCTTTCACCAGTCTCCTCCATTCACTCATTACAGAGACTGGTACTTGACGGGTTGTGAGCTCGATTTGGGGGCGTAAGCTTCCGGTGTCCGGTGACTTGTTTTCTGTTGGATGGGTAACCTCGATCCAAACGAATAATCTGCAATACCAGAGCGCTCGGCATAACCAGTGCATCCACTGTGTGCACTGAAAATTTATGGCTCGCCTCCGGTTAATCAACAGGCTTCCTCGACCCTTGCTCCTCCCCTCGCACACGTCTTTAGTGCAAATAGACTCTCATACCTTTGCTCAATATCGGGCTCTACACTGGGTGAGTGACATAGCGATATCAAAACCTCGATCTGCCCCAGGAAATATGCATCTCGGAGTATATGAGGGTTTATCAGTGCTTGGAGAGAAACTTAGGGCCGAATGAACAGAGACACCAATCGACAGGAGAATGGTTTCGATGATACTTGTTCATGCCGATTACCTTAGACAAAAAAGCCGTCAACGCAAGGCCATTTCCGCTTTCTGTAACCAAACCCTGGTCATAGATAAAGAGAAACGAAAAAAGAAAAAAAAGTAAAGACTACAGCGGGAGTCGAACCCACGACCAGCCGATTCAGAGTAAATCGTTCTAACCGCTGGACCATCAAGGCTTTCATATCTGACCACAGATTTTCTGTCTGCCTAATACCGCTTGTTCTACTAGTTATTGTCCTCACTAAGGGGTGGCAGCATAGACAATTGACCTGCAACGCACCTGCTACGTAAGTGGGGTTAAACCATGGATGTAATGCCGAGAGAATTTCCACAATATATAATGGTCTCACTGGGTAGTATATTGATAAGATAAACCACAGATTAAACCAGGTTCATATTTGCTTTGACTCAATGAATGACGGATCTGAGGGAGCTGGTTCAGGGGTTCCAGCTGTAAATCGTCCCCCGCCCTAAAAACGGGCGATATTTTTAAGTTTTAGTAATTGCCTAGTTCCTTTTTCTTAGCTCAGATGGCAGCACCAGAGAAGATGCGTGTCGTTCGGATATATCAGCTTGGAGGACGTACCGGTGTAACATCTGTGGTTGTTTCCCATGTGTCAGTGTTTCCAAACAATAGGCAGCTAGAGAGACCATGACTTTTCAATAGGGGGAAACACAGAAAAACTTGTCAATCTATCTTTTAGCGTTCCCAAACAATGAGGGGAAACACTCAAAAATAGAAACACTCAAAAACATTACACCGGCGGTGAGGTTTTTTTTTACAGGTAGGTTCGTACCATTGTGTACATTGACAGCCAATCAGAGCTCAGTAACTTCAACTGACGTCATCAAGTAAAGAAACGAAAAAAAACCTCGCGGCCCAGAGACTTGAGAGGGCATAACATGATGGCATATTGACCCACAGCCTTGGACCCACAGTAGGCAAATTCTCAATTGCATGTACCGTACAAAGAACACCAGGGACTGCCGCTCTACGTCGGCACAACCGGATAGGCCTGCATCATACTCTCAACGATCGTGCCCTTTATATTACCTTTGAGGAGGGCCAAAACCAGGTTTCTCGCAGGGCAATCAACCCTCAATAATCTGCTAAAAGGTGCAACCGTCTGGTCTTTTAATGAGTCTTTTGTTGATATCAAGAGCACGGAAAAGGACACTGTGACTGTGCCACTTGTTCAGTCCAAAATATCGTTTAACCAGTGTGTCCTGCGTTGACTCCAGCTTCTTTATATCGTTCTTTCTATCGGCATTTGGTTACCGATTATACAAAAGCACCGGACATGTTTCCTGGGGGGACATTTTCGACTGTTACACCGGCGGCCCTTTTTGCTTGTTGCGGTTCGCAGTTCACCTGTTAACTTCAAAGGTCAGGTTGAGGTGAAACCAACTTTACATCAATAACATGATATGTAATCAATCCAAATTAGGTCAGAAGTTGAACAATTGTTTTGACTGAGACAAAGTCACTGGCGCGGCACGCGCCAAACCGAAACAGCTGCAGGCGACCACACAATTAAATGCTGCAATCACCATAGCGGGGAGCATGTTAAAATTAGCACCCCGGGATGCAGCACGCGTGGCCCATGACCTAAAACCGACTTATTTCCCTCTATTTATAGGCTTTATGACACTTTTAGCATCTAGCCGCGTGCCTTGGTCTTAGTTCTAAGAATTCTAGGAAAGTTTGTATTGTTTCATCTAGGTGGGGCACGTGGCGACGGTGCTTCGCGGATAATATTTTATGTTGCCTCGGTTTCGGCCGTACTATCGCCATCATTTCCGCTAGCTGGAAAGATGCTCTAACATAACAGAAACCCACAGAATCCCCAGACAAAGATGGATATATACAAATCTAACACTTGGTAAAATCCAGGAGGGGAAAGCTGGATATCTTTTCGATTCTTGAAGCGGGTGCGAGCGCGGATTTAGGAATAAATGCGAAGATAAGCGCAGTTTTTTGGGAGTGGATTTTGTGCGGTTGCAGTGATGGCGACGGCGATGGATAATTTTGACGGCGCGGTGGATCCCGATATCGCGACCATGTACGGACGCGACCACTTGGAGTTCAATCCTGGACACGGTCATTTCTTTGTGAAGAAGACTTTTCATAAGCCTACGTACTGTCACCATTGTACGGACATGCTCTGGGGGCTCATCGGACAAGGATATGTATGTGAAGGTACGTTAGATCCTCTCGAACATAATAATGAGATAACTCTCCATCCAATGGCGGGGAGCAATTATTATTTCCGTGCCCGCGCCTCTGGCTGGCTTTTAAAATCTGTCAAATACCACTCTATAATGCTAATATTGTAATGATTTTATGAATCTTGATTTGTGTTGACTGATGCTAGGTTTCTGATAAGTTATATTGGTGTTAAAGGCGATAGTTTCGTTGTAAACGCACTTAATATTGCTTCGGAGATTTTGCCGTCCAGGTGACGTTAGGTGTGTGTTTATCATGATAAGCAATATACACAGTCAATACACCTTGCTGTAATAATGCATGATTTTGATATGATGATATAACAGGGCGGGAAAATGATGTTGTGTAAATATACTGTTATCAAGTGTGTTATGTTGGTTACTGGAAAGGTATATAGGCCTAACCATGATAACTTATAAGTCATTTATCAGTCTAGATTGAAAACCTTGCTGGTTGTCATCAATTTTCAGCAGCACCAGAAGAGACCTTGGCAGAGGCTAGACAGTGAGGCATATGTCCCTGCAATGAAGGATAGGCATAGACTACTGAAGAAATTGACTTATACATGTATTTTTCTTTATCAATATGCACATGATTATTCATTTATATCAGGAAAATGCTCTTGCTGGAACAGAATTATTATCCCTGAGAAGTATTAAATCAACAAAAGAGGCCAATCTCTTTTGTGTATCAGCAGAGTTTAGGCCTTCCCTAATAAACATTGCCCTTCTCCACTATTTAACTAACAAAGGAAATTAACATAGGGGAAACCTATGACTAAGAATTGATAAGTACTATTCTTTATTGAGTCTGTCTTGCTTGAACTTTGAACCTCCCTTAGTAGATGATACTTCCCTATCAAGGACGCCCTCTCTATTAAGGTTGCTGTGCCAAATTGGTAATTTCCATTTTAATTGACCTTGACAATGAGAAACACCTCTCAATTAAGGACAGCATTTGTCAGTCCAAAGGGTGTCCTAATAGAGAGGGTCAACTGCAATGAAGTAATTTAAAAATCCTCGTGATAGGATCATCTTGTACCCTTTCGCATCGCAGTGTAACCACCATCGACACCAGTCAGAAAGCCCTGAAATAATTTTTTGCCATTTGGACGTTCTCAATCAGTGCCGCCACCATAAAGAATTATCACATTATAAACAGGTGTCGACTGTCGTTAATTATTATCATCACCAATATTACAGTTGTTTTGACACTGATTTGCTGATGGATCAAAACCCGCACGATTTACAATGGTTTTGAGCAAATTATTCCCTGCATCAGCACTAATCATATTGTCTCATAACCTTGTCTCCAGTGGTCCATTTCATATTGCATAATGCATGGAATGTACTACTCAAAGGACCCTGATTATGAGGTTGATTGCTCACCATGTTTGCCTTGTCCTGATTCATACACATTTGTTATTGAATGCATTAGTATTGATACTGGTTGTCATCGGCAACGGTGTTGTATAAAATCTGGACTGATAATGACCCCCTGGTGTGGATGGGAATTAACACAAAATTAAAGGTAAAGTGGCCTGTGGTGTTTTTGTCGGTTTCGTTTTCATTGATATAGTTCTCATCCCTTAAAGTCGCTTTTCATACTTTATCATCAGCTCTGCCTCCCCTGGCTGCTTAGTCTAATTAGGTCTCTTTGGTGAGCAATCTTTAGTATTGGCAGTTACGCTCTAAAAATAACGAGGCCTTGGACACCTAGGGATATTGATACAGTAAATATTGTGAATATTATCCCGTCAATCCATAACCGACAACATATGACATTATAAATTACAACTCTTAACTACAATCATTGATTTTCTCAACCTTCATCGATCAAAGTTCGATTTTTACTTTTAGGTATGAAGGTCGTTTTTGTTTTCATTTTATTTATCGTCTGCTTTGTGTAAAGTGATGCCACCCGCCCTCACTTTGACTCTGAGATGATGATTGAAAGGTCACAATATGATTGGTCAAATTTCAAAGGACAGCAACCATTTTATCGGGAATTGTTTTGTGTCGGATATCGGGAGCGTAAATGGTGTTTATGATTTTGATAACTACTTGGTTGACATATAAAAGTGACGCCAATTTAAAAATTTAAAAAATTTAATTTGAGATTGCCAATTTTTCCGTGTTGTGAATACATCCTGACTATATCATCACGTCTGCTCTTGTGTATAAAATTGGTTTGATTGCTATGCATAATCGGTTGGCGCTTTTGCGAAAACTAATTATGCTGTCAATATTACGCCAAGTGGTTATTTGTTGACAAGTTAATTACATCATTAGTGTATGGATGCTGACGTATTGTTTTATAAGGATGGTTACAGCTATAGGATGATTGCTATGGACTTGTTGTCATTTGCACATTTATCTATCAATAACATTTTCAGTTGTCAATTATAGTCCGCTAGGCTATTTTGCCTTGTTCCAAATGTGGTTAGCTATGTGAATCTTCTGGCAAAGCACCAAGTGTCCGGCAAAGTTGGGCAAGAAGGTTTCTTGAATGTAACTTGCAGTGGAAACAGGCTGGGTACACAATTCCCAGGGTTGCTTCAGAAAGTTGGCTGAAAATTTGTCTGGGCAGACTGTTTTGCCTGAAAGCATAACATACTTTGATAAAAAGTTCTCCAGAAATTCTCAAGTGGATAAAAAACGTAGACACTTGCTACTGGCAAAATAATGTGCAAGCTCACCTATAGTACGCGAAAAGATAAAAACGTAGTTTGCAAAGGCTGATCGCAGCGTGACCGATATTTACGGCTGAACTCATAGGAGGCCAGGTAACCTGATTTGACCAGCTGCTATTTATAGCTCTGGTTGCGCTAAAAATAAATGACGGAGTATCGTGCAGAGTTAAAAATAGGTGTACAGGTCTAGATCAGGTCGTTGTGGTGATTTGCGGCAGCTGTTGCGCGTAAGATTTAACCAGAACCAGCAGAGCTTGATTTTCTGTAGGTAGCGGAGAGATTGGGACATGGCAGGAGGAGGATGGGGAGCATTCATTGCGTTAAAGTAGAGTTGCTTTAGTTTAGGGTTTCCGGCTGATCTGAATCCAAATATTTGAAAGAGAGGTATGTGTATTGTATGCACCGGTCACCGATCCGATGCTTAACTTCTACTCTGGGGCCAATGCGCCAACCACTGGGCCATAAAGGAATTGGCCGGCCATATACTATACTATACATTATTCCCCCCTTCGGACAGAGATGGATCGTCCTCGATCCTACTTAGCGCTTCATGCGTCTCAGTACCGAACTACAAATCCAGAGCTCGCATCGCGTGGGAAGGTCTGCCAGATGTATTGTACGCGCCTGTCACCGATCCAAAGGTTGACCGCGCTCAACGTTGCTTAACTTCCACTTTGGGGCCAACGCGTCAACCACCAGCTCTAACAGAAAAACCATTACCAACCTCATGAATTAGTCCATGTGGTGAAGTTGGTGAATTGGCTCAATTTCAATTGGCGGTCAACTAAATACCGCTGCAGAAATCTATTGCGTTAGAGTTTAAACATTCGTGCTTTAACTTTTCGTTTGACAGCGAATTCATGAAAAATCGCGATAATTTGACAGTTTACAGAACTGGTAATGTGAGAGATGTGGTGAGATGTGAGATGTGAAAGATCCTGTAAAATTGAACAAACAGTCTGTCACCGTGCACTCAATTCCGTACAAAAAGTGTGAACATTTGTTTTTGTTGGCTGGTCCGATATTGGCTATCAAGAAGTAGGCTCCTTTACCACTTGTAGTTCACAGTCTACCGGCCTGCAATGTTATGGTTTCCCCACTTTGTGTTTACATTCATTCTTAGATAAGCCACCCATTTCTACACCTGGGTGAAGTAAAAAAACCTGTTGAAGTGGCCTGCCCGAGGACACAGTGATGGCGTACCTTTATAACTGCAGCCGCAGGCTAGTCGGGGCATTGATATCAAAAGGCATCAACCACTTTCTGATTTTCGTCAATTTGGTTTTCGGTAGATATCCTTGCAAGGGCAGATTTGTAAACAACTTTTAATCGTGTGAACACAGCAGCTTCTAATCTGAATGTTGAGTATAACGCTGAATACAACACATCAACTGTACATCACCAGGCTGTAAGTCTGAACACTACTATAACAAGTGCTGCTAAATGCATTTGTCTATAGTTCCTCTGAAAGTCATGTTGCCATGACGACATCATCCCCATACACCATCGAGGCGACTTCTTTCATCCTTCGAAAGGAGCACGGAGTTTCCACCTGGTATAGTGATCCGCGTCGTGTATGATGGCTCGAGCTGCCCTCCGTCAGTCTCATGTATCGCTGTATCTAAATCTTGGTTCATGTAAAGGATACAGGTTTGGAATTGCCTTCTCCAAGCATCTTTGAATTGAACTGTAATGTCGCTGTTCGCTTGCTATCTCTGAAGTCAACTAGTAATGAAACATGACAGTTCAAATGTACTCCTCAAACTTGAAGGCAAAACCTGTCGGTTTATGACTGTATTGAATTCCCCAGGCAAGTCTGATACTCATCGAGGGAAAGAATGAATGGTTAGATGTCTTCCTAAAAGACATATGTGTTCTGTTGTCCCAAGACCAAACTCGTCCAAAGAAGCTTTTGGGGCCTACCTGCATCTTGCCTCATATCAAAGATGGCTGCCAAAATCCAAAATGGCTGCCAAATTGTCTATAATTATTGACTCTTAACTTATCTTAGTTTGCTTTTATCTCTTTTCAGTGTGCAATTTTGTTGTCCATGACAGATGTGTGAAAACAGTCGTGTCACCCTGTTCCAGTATTGCTGTAAACCTAATCAAGGTAAGTAACACTTGTTGTACTGTACTTCCACAGATTCGAAAACCTCGTGTTTGAGACTCGAGTCTTTGCTGTCAAAAAACCTGGTGGGCAGCGCTTGCTGCAGCCTAGATTCAAAATGACCAAGTGTGTTGGTAACAGATACAGCACGAGGTGCTGCTGCAGGTAAAATGATCACCTAAGAAGAACATCTGACTGAAACTTGTATATTTACTGTTAATATCTCATGCAGATTGCTATAAATTGTGTTATCCGCATTTAGGGCTTTACAGATGTCAGACTGCCAAGAGTTGAATGTTGAATGTGAGGGATATCTTTTACAGATGTCAGACTGCCAAGAGTTGAATGTTGAATGTGAGGGATATCTTTTACAGATGTCAGACTGCCAAGAGTTGAATGTTGAATGTGAGGGATATCTTTTACAGATGACAGACTGCCAAGAGTTGAATGTTGAATGTGAGGGATATCTTTTACAGATGACAGACTGCCAAGAGTTGAATGTTGAATGTGAGGGATATCTTTCACAGATGACAGACTGCCAAGAGTTGAATGTTGAATGTGAGGGATATCTTTCACAGATGACAGACTGCCAAGAGTTGAATGTTGAATGTTGAATGTGAGGGATATCTTTTACAGATGACAGACTGCCAAGAGATGAAACTTGCATAAGAAGGCTATGAGTTGAAACTTGCATGTGAAGGCTTTCTTTTACGGATGATGTATTATTACGCTGGATGAACCTTGCATGTGGATGACAGCTTACCCAAAGATCTTTTGCAGATGGCTATCATGTTGTATTTTGCATGCATATGATGTCTCTCTTTTGCAGGTAGATGGCCAGTATCATCTGCAGATGAAACTGACTGTATGCCATTGCGAATTCTTTCAGTTCTCTTATGTTCATTCTATTCTTTGATAAAGCTCTCATCCCAACCGACCCTGATTGAAAATCTACAGAACGAACTCCCGAATGTGATCTAGAATTAGAATTAGAATCTTATTGTGGCGATCTTCTGACGACAGTCTTGAAACGTTCACCCGTTCACTTCCGAATCAGTATCGTGGAGGTAAAACACATGTGACTATCAGTTTCCATAGCAACGGCTCTTGTACAGGCTGCGCTATTGATTCGTAGAAGCAGTGTGGATGTGTCTATCTCCGGGGGTACAGGCTAGAATATGGCCATACTGTCTATGCAGGGTAGGGTAGGAGACTCCCGGCCTGGTATTCTAGGGATGGGGGAGGTCCATTACTAAAGTGAATTCCTCAGATGGTTTGCGGATTTGGGGTGCCTGGCTCGTGGTAGGCAAGCATCTGGCCGCTCTCGACTCTGCAGGCCAGGGTAGGATTAGCATGCCTGATGATATTCCAGGGACCTGAATCCTCTCTATTCTTGAGGTGAATTCTATATCAGGTGCGTGGTGTTGATTTTCAGGCAGGACAATTGTGCCTTGCTTGGTGGGTTTGAGACAAAGCAGAAGTGTTCACATGCAGGGTCAGGCTCAGAAGCCTGGTATTCCAGAGATGGGCAGTTTGGTTTCCAGTTCCTAGCTTGGTGGTCAGTCTTCAGTCAACATCTTCAGCATGCAGCCTTCAGTCTTCAGTCTGGACACCATCTTCAGTATCCAGCCTTCAGCCTTCAATCACCACTGCTGTTCTGAAATGAATGGTTGAGATGATCAGCCTTCAATCTTTGTTGACGAGTCAGGGCACCAGCCAACGCCAAACATCTAGATCTGACAACACAGCCTTCAACACTCCGATGCTGCAGCATCCCTAGTATAATCGGCAGCCCTTCAAACATGGCAAATACCATTATTCGATTGGCGCATACGGGTTAATTGGGCTTCGTTGTTCCAGCTATCTCAATGACATCGCAACGCAATTACCAGATTTAATAGATCCACTTCACCGAATGCAATATCGGGCTGTCGCCAGCATTCCTTAGTCGCAATGCTCTATTTATAGATCGAGGATTATTTATAGAATCGGAGCAAATTGCGGTGATGTTCTGCTGCACAGGGAGGGGCGATCGAAAGGTCAAAGGTTAAGAGGGATCGCGAGGACACGATGTGCCACCATTTTGCTCCGAGTGATTAGATTGTGGTGAGAGAATGGAATGATATGTCTTTCATTCATTGAGACTGTGGTGTCGTATGGGTTTGTGGATGATGGTTATTGAGGGATCAGATTGGTGATCAGATGCATCTGTTAGCTATACTTCTGCCACCTGTCTTCATGGTATGGTCAAGGAAAACATCAGATAAGGTGTTGTCACTGATGGGTTTCCTATCGAGTAACTTATCTTTCGATGAGTTTTCGATTGATGTGTTCTGAAGTCAATCAGTTCTCTAACGACGGACACGTTTCATACATGCCAAGAACTCATATCTACCTCCGACCCAAAGGGCCTACCTTTGCCCAAGCAGGACACACATTCTGACACGTTCAGCTTCAAGGGTGCCATAGAGAATACTGGTCTAGTTTCTCTTGCAATGCATGTTAATGTCAGCATTGGTAGGCCCTACATTGACATCGTATGCATAGCAAATCCAAATGCATACATGGCAGCTCCCTTGCTGACTCCAATACAGAGGGACCAATGCCAGTCGCACAGTCTCAATATCTCACCATACTCCTATATGATTGTATGACGGGGAGTGTCGATTGCATTCACAGCCCGCCGTAGATTAGAACCGTATGCATACAGCGACGTAATAATGTGCAATTTCCGTGGAAACCATTTGAAATATCAATGTTCATTGTCTTTTGGGAAAGTTAGAGTGATTCAACCAGGATGTTGTTGGTGGGGTTTCCCCTAACTATGGGTTGGTTGCTTACTGTATTGATTTTGGCCTCTGGGTAATTTTGATAAAAATATTCGTTATTTGAAGGAGAAAAGCTGCTTGGTGGTTTGTAAATACATCACAATTGGAGTGATATTATTAGAATATTATTGGCTCTGTATTGCAGGTATTTACAGTTCTCCTGATAAAGACCATTCCCTTCTAATTACAATGGTGAATAGCATATGAACATTGGGCATTTTTCCGCCTTAATTGTCTTTGGTGTTAGATCGTGTGATGTTTATGTCAAATTAGTTGCCGCAAATAGTAAAAAGAGGATTGTCCCTCTAGTCAAGTCCATCATCATCATCAATTTTGGCCTTGTGTCCGAGAATTAGGACTTTGCCATGTTAGCGTAATTCACCCACACATGGAATTCTGATCAGGTGATATGTTCATTATCTGGTGTGAGTAAGGCAGATTCAGTCTGTTCGAACCATTACCAATTCTGCATGTTTTCTGACTTTTTGTCACAATTTCTCTTTCCAGAATCCTGTCGCTCACTGCTGGTCAGAACCTGCGCATTTTAAACGGAAATTCTGCAATGTTTGTCGAAAACGATTGGAGGATAGTTGGGCAATCCGATGTGAAAGTAAGCATATTCGTCTGTTTGTCAGACAGGGGAGAACCCACGGCAAGAGTAGCCAAATCTCTGTCACGACCATCATGGTAGTAGGCCTGGAGCCAGCCTGAAAAAGCTCTAAAGCAGAGACATAGGCTGATAGGCCTGCAATTGTGGCAAAATGCAGCAAAATCTCTTGATTAGCCTACAATCCTGAATCCTTGCCTGTCCAGTATGACATTCACAAGACCCTTGCCAGTGTCTATGAGAGGTGCCTTGCCTCAGACCACTCTTTATATGAAATCAACTCTTTTTGCACTTCGTTTCAGTCTGTGAATATTATGCACATCTAGACTGCCAAGATTTTGTCGTCAGTGATTGTAAAGAGTGTACAACATATAGTCCAAATAAAGTGAGTATTGTTGAAACGGTGTGAGGCTAGCGTTCTATGGTGGTGCCAAAAGCCAGAAAGCCACTGCCAGAGTCAGAATCCACTCTGGTAGTGGCTTCATTCTCCCAAGTCTGCGGTCGAAGACCGAGCTGAGTCAGACACCGAACCTGAACATGATAGCAATCACTTATCAATATGCTTTATTTTGAGAAGTTTGAGAAATTTGATTGCTTATTGATTCTTGTTTCTTGTTTACAGCAGAATTCAGCGCCACAATATCACCATTGGAGGG
The DNA here is from genome assembly GCF_910592395.1 of Lineus longissimus. Lineage (NCBI taxonomy): Eukaryota > Metazoa > Nemertea > Pilidiophora > Heteronemertea > Lineidae > Lineus > Lineus longissimus. The sequence goes on from NC_088326.1 coordinate 606,955, forward strand.
AGGGAAATTTGCCGGGCAATTCCAAATGTATAGTTTGTAAAAAAACTTGTTGGTCTTCAGAGTGTCTGGCTGGTATGCGATGTGAATGGTGTGGAGTCACAGTAAGTACAGGAATGGTCGGAAGTAACTTTGCGGTGTCAGTTGCTTAAAAGGTGGCACCTGGAACCTTTCTGATGCTTCTCAATCAACTGGTTGTTCTCAAAGAATCGCACTTCCTTGGATGCAGACATAAGTTTTGAAGATTTTGCATTGGTTTCTCAGAATAAAGTTGTCTTTCGGGGCCCAGTTGCTGAGTGGGATTTGGAAACGCCAGCGTTCGCTCAGCTAAGCATGACGTTACTGCTCTAGCAGCTTGGCCCTGAAGATCATGATGACTATGATTTAGGTCAAGATATACACTTGACATTTACCACGTTCTATCTTCTTTCCAGGCTCATGCAACTTGCTACAAAACGCTCCCTGTAGAATGCAACTTTGGGATCCTGCGGGATATAATGTTACCACCAAACTCTGTGTCGCTTCCTCGACTAGACAACACCCAAATATCTATGGAAACCATTATAGGATTGTCAAAGAAAGGTAACCAATCAGATACTTACTTAGTTAAAGGACCAACAGGGTTATCAAGGGTACTATTGCACATTGAAGGGGTAAGACGCCTTGTCCTTTAACGTCCACATCCTAATTTCGCCACAGGAGTCCTATCATTTGCCGTATTGTGTCACCTGCCAGACGAGATACTTCGTAAATATCTATGGAAACGGTAATAAGAGAGACGGATTCATATCGCTCAAGTTGACTTTACATCGAGTCTGACATTTGAGCAAAGTCGCTGACATACTGATGCTAAGACTTTTGTTCAGGTTCTTTAGAAGTTAAGATCTTGGCTCTCATTTTCCTGTTTTTAAGTCAACCAGGCCTCTCAATTACACAAAGTAGACACTGCTATAAGGTGTTGGTGCTCAAAATAGAGGGCCGCGCAATTAGGAAGATCAATGTAACTTTGGTATTGAGAGGCCGGTTGATTCCAGTGGGTCATACCTCACAGTAGAGGCCAGTTGATTCCAGTGGGTCATACCTCACAGTAGAGGCCGGTTGATTCCAGTGGGTCATACCTCACAGTAGTTCTGTTGCTGTCACTACTTGTATTGGGTGAGCAGTGCTACTGGAAATGTCCAATTCTCTAACGGCTGGGATTGCGATTTGCGATACCAAATACTTTCAAATTCTGAATCCGCCGTACTTATTCAACATGCTTTGATGCGCCCGCGAACAAGAGGTTTTTGTTGTAGCAACTTAAGATATCACATCGCAGGTGGTAGCGACAAATGTTTCTTGTTTGTGCGGTGCTGAGGGTCAGCTATTTGCTTCTTTACACATAGTTCATCATTACAGCTTCCGTCAAACGGTCGAAAGACGATAAAAAAACCATCGGTGCTACTAATAGCTCTTCATCAGGTTGCGTATTATACATCACGTTTTGGTCATTTGGAGGTCACTCGTTACGATAAAAAAGCATGAGGTCACTGTTGCCTCCCCCCCTTCTATGCTCACAAGTTTGAGTGGCATGCAGCCTGAGAATTTTCCCTCGATGAATGCGTGAAACGAACACAGCAAGATGAAGTGTTGAAGATTCTCTGGTCACCACTTTGTTATTCATAAGTGGAGGTTTAGGGCTTAGCCAGCATTGTATTAGCTGCTGTAAATACAGTAGAACCTCTCTATTAAGGACACCCTCGGGACTGACAAGTGCTGTCCTTAATAGAGAGGTGTCCTGATTAGAGAGGTCAAATTGAATGGAAACAAACAATTTGAGGCCAAAACTAGTGTCCTTAATAGAGAGGTGTCTGCTAAGGGAGGTTCCACTGTACATGTATATACCCCAAGTACCTCTGTGGAGACTAGAATAGTGATAGTTGTTCTAAAGCACTTTGAGATAGACCCAGGTCAGTATAAGTGCTATAGAAAACTGACTGTTTAATATGTTTTAAGACCCTGGTGTACATGTGATCGTGGATGCTGACTTGGTCATGATAGCTGCAGCTGTGACCGACTGCTGTCCCATCGTAAAGAGTGACCTTGGTTTTCAGCACATGCCTGGTTGATAACTACTGTCCTTCTGGGTGACTCTTGGTTGCGGTATTCTCTTTTTCTCTAACGACACTGGTCTGCTGTTTCCAGGCGGACTTTTACTACATGCTGTTAACCCCATATTTTTTGGCTGGTCGTTCAGGTTTGTGGGATGTCAGTTGGCTGAAATTTGCCAAAATAGTTTGAAAATGAATCGCGCTAGGCGCTATAACTCCTGTAGATGGCGCTGTGAGTGGATGACCTTTCTCTGTATGAAGATGCAGGGTCAACGCAAACTCCTAATGATGGTTACAGCATAAGGGGTTCTCAGTATTCAACAAGTTTGCTGCACCGCACATAACAACCGCATATTAACCAGGTTGCCGATCTCTCCTTATTGGCTGATGGTTTGCAGCACCAAGTTCTAATTGTACAGGAACTCTCAGCCAGAAAAGGGTTAAAGTGCTTTTGCCTCCCAAATTTTCAATTCTTTCCATTTCGCTTTTCTTTTAGGCCTGGGATATTTAGGTAATTATTGGATGACTTTATGCACCGTTTCGATATTAAATGGGCTGACGCGATGTCGGTTTTGGCTTCTTCTTTGGAATTGTTATTTGGAAGTAGATCTGTTTTTCTCTTTATGGTTTATGGATCATTCAAAAAGAGTAAAGTGCCCACAAGTGATTAAAATCGCTGCTTCCTGTGATTGAAACTGCATGCGATGATGATGCTCATTTACGGCCGCAGATCACAGTTGTACTTGGTGATGTTTTTAGGTGGATGGTTGCCATCTTCCCTCGGAATGACTTCTCTGAGACATCAGAACTGATAAAGAAACTTTGTGTAGATGACCCTTGACACTCTCTTCCAAATTGATGGAGCTTTGCCTCTGCTTTTAAAAGATGACGTTGGGAGTTTTTAGGTGTTGGGGCAGCTGTTAGGTTATTTGTTGTATTTACTTCATCTTGTATGCGTTTTATGTCACGTTCATTCACAACATTTGATGTGATGTGTTCTTCACTAAAACTGGTATATATTGCTTGGTACGATAGCTTTAACGGCTACGAAATGTTGCTGTGTGCACCGTCCGAACAGACAATAGTTAATGTCATAAGATATTGGAACAGTCTGTACATAATTCGTTACACTGCATGCATATTGTACTGTAATCTGGTGTAGCCAGCGAAAAAACAATCCATTTCAGATTGGCATCGGTGGTTCTGTTTTCCATTAAATTTCTTGATTAAAATCGTTTTCGTTTGGGATTTTATTGGCTATTTTTGCCAAAATGACAGATGCGCTGTTGTTTTGATTACGGCAGATTTGATACGTTGACTGCCTGGTTGAGTATATTGACCATACGTTCTGTACATATTCGCCATATTCATCAAATTAACGGGCTATGGGTGGTGCCATCTATCTGAGGATTTATACATTAAGGTTTATTAGAATTATAATAAAATATTCTCTGTGGATGTGTATTGCACATTACATATTACACATGCAGCTTTAGCATGTGGATTTGTGCTTTAGGAAAACGGGAGCCTGATATGTGAAGTCTCCGGCTCGTTGAGATCAAGGCAAGATGTGGGTTGGCATAAGACAATGGGCCTGGTGCTTCCCTGATGTGGGGCATTTTCAACAGCACCTGTTTGTATCTTGTTTGTACACATTGACACATTTTCTCACAAGTAATTTAGTCACATCGTCTGTATTTTTGTGATTTTGGGCAATTTTGCCAGTGCTATATGGTTGTGACATTGTCTTTTTTGCAGAAGGTCCCTGATCTAATATCAAATATGGCTGCCGGGTGGCCATCTTGGATTAAAAACAGTTCTCTCCTGACATTAGGTCCCTTTTAAAAACCCAATAGACTGATGAGGCGAGACTTTTTTTATACCTTGGTTGGCGTGCACAGAAAATGTGAAGACTTTTTAAAAATAATTTTGTCATTTAGCAAGCCCACCACACCCAAAATTGCCGAAAACCCCCCCCAAAAAAAATTATTTTGTCATTTAGCAAGCCTGCCGCACCCA